>NW_015505659.1:564558-574810 GCF_001515645.1 Sinocyclocheilus grahami | reverse complement strand
GTCGGTCTATCTATCTATCTATCTGTCTGTCTGTCGATCTATCTATCTATCTATCTATCTAGCTATCTGTCGGTCGGTCGGTCGGTCTATCTATCTATCTATCTATCTATCGATCTAGCTATCTATCTGTCTATCTATCTATCTGTCTGTCGATCTAGCTATCTATCTGTCTGTCTGTCTATCTGTCTGTCGATCTATCTATCTGTCTGTCTGTCTGTCGATCTATCTATCTGTCTGTCTGTCTGTCTGTCTGTAACATCTGTATATTGTATGCAATATTCATGCATTCAATATTCAAAATAAGTGTAAGACAATATAATACAATATTTTTTTGTATTTAACAGACATTTGACATTGTGAAAAACGTATTTTTTTAATAATGTGTACATAAACAACTAAAAAATAACTATAAGGAAAGTTGCTAGTGCGAAATTCACTTTATGTTATCATAGTAAGAACCGTTTTCGTCAAAATGGTAGTTATGAGTTACTGTTACTACAAATAAAGCGTAAAGTTCACATTAACATACAGACGCATCAAAAAAATATACTAAATCACAACATTTATTCTGAAAACTCGTTTGAACGAGATCCCATATTCGTTTATTATGGTTTTGCAGTAGCCACGATAGTATTTCGGCGGTTACCATGGTATTACATAGTGAGAGGCACATGACTGAATGACTGCAGCAGTGAGTTCGTGAGTTCGTTCATACCTCCCACTCCTCCAGCAGTCTGGCCATATCCGCGTCATTATAATCCCTTATGTCTTTCTTCTTCTTTGGTTTAGTGTCTGTACAATGCACAGATATGAATAATATGAGAAAAAACAATACTGATACAGTCCTGCAGCTGACGGAAAACGCCATCTTTAAACCTGGAGCTCGCTGATTGGTTGAAATCTTTCCGCTAGTCACGGGTTTAAGGAAGGGGACGTGTCGACGTGATCACGTGTCTTACTGTCGAGAGTGTTTAAAAAAAAAAGTTTTACATTTATTTGTTGCAAAAAGAATATAACAAAAAGTTCAATCTATTCAATAATTGCATTACGATAATAAACACAAAGATTAATAATATGGATATGATGCATCAAATGCAAAATACATTATGAAGAGTCTCTGATGCAATGCATGTTTGTGATTACATTACATTACATTACATTTGAGGTGTGTGAACCCCCCCACACACACGCCTCAAAAACTTTATTTGCATCAGCCTGAGTACAAGAACGTATAAAACAAGAAGAAACACTAAATATAGAGTGCGTGGTAAATAATGAGATACAATAAAATAAACATCACATCTGAAAACGTTTTAGTTTTGCATCTCTGAAACAGTTTTAATGCATATCTTGAGGTCAGTATATTTAGTAGATTACACTTATGCTATATAATAAACTGATAGCATGCACTAACATAACTCTATTTTTGGAAGCTGTTTTAAATGATCTACAATCAATTAACATTTAAAAAAGAAAGCTATAAAGACAAAGTTTGTAGAAAGTGAGAGTGTTACTTTTTATTTATTTTTATTTAGTTTTTTGTTGTATTTTTTCTGTTTTAGTTAGCCTATGTATACATAATAAATGTTCAATATTTACAAAAGTGCATGCATATATAGCTAAACTCCCTTGATACCAAATAAAATGTAACACGATATAATAATATCAGTTTTATGGTCTGTTTTTTTTTTCAGCTCTGCACAGGCTGGGTCTCTGCAGTGCTTGTTCATGGGACGCATATGAGGTGTGAGGCTCATTCAACAGAATCGGAACGGTTTCCTCTCAGGACACCCCACCCAATGGCACAGTGCCCCGTGCAGCTGTACAACTGGCATGCAGTATTCACGGCCCCAGCCCCCAGTTCACATCTAGCACACTACATACACATGCTTTGTGTAATCCAGTAGCTTTATTCTGCTGGAATTTAATAAGGAATCAGACCAAACAAAGTACATCAGGGATCTGCATTGAATATGAAGAACATCTGTTGTTTGAAACTGATGGAGTAGAGCAATGCATCATTGTAGAATGTAATATTAAGGGTTAAAGATAAGCTTAAGTGTTTTATATGAAATCTTCATAGTATGTTTGTAAGTCCTCATAATGCAGTATTTAGATGGTCATCATATATGACCCTTTAAGTTGCTGAAAGCCCTTCCCGTGTCCAAAGAGGAGGGTTTTCAGTGCAGCAGCCCCACCTTGTTGATTCTGATTGGCTCCTTCGCACTCCCATCGTCTCTTGTTGTCTAATGAAAAGTACTCTACTGCATTTACGTCATAGCATTTGCAGCGGTGAATCCGATTTCCCTTCCCAAGATGAGTCAGCTGTTTTGAGGCCAGCTTGATATTTTTATCACAGCGGTAGGGTGATTTATTTATTTTTGAACTATTATTTCTATTAGCGTTATAAAGACCCCTCGCCACAAGTATGTATACTTACATTCCAGGACTCACAAAAGAGGACGAGTGAAAGCTAATCAAATAAATATTTGACAAATTATTTTTGTTGGATTGAGTTATTTCAAATGCCTGTTAAGGACCAAAACCTACACACATTAAGAATAAATACATAAACAAAGGTGAATAATAGATGAATAAATACATGTATATTTGCACAAAACGATATAAATGGATTGTAATTAAACATAAATAAATAAATAATGTTTTTTACTTTTGAGCTTGAATTAAACTAATTTATTTATACAATTGTCTATTTAATATTTATTCATATTTAAGTATTATAATGAAATAGGTTACTTTAAATAATATATAATAGATAATAATATATCAATAATTAAACAAACGACACAATAGAGCAATATATTTAAATTTTCTCGCTATTGAATTTAACCCTTTTATTCACAATTTATTTTTATTAATTTAATAATTTATTTATTCATATATATATATATATATATAATAGGATATAAATACAGTGTAAATATATATATATTTATAATATTAATTGTAAAAATAATGATATATATATTCCAAATAGCACAAAATGTGACAGAAACAAAAAAAGAAGAAGAAAAAACGTTTCAGTTGAGAAGACCGACCTTTAGAATACAAAAACATAATAATGCCACCGGCGTTCCCGCTAAACCAAACAATAATTCGCTCTATGCCGCTCTGAATGCGAACATCGTGAAAGTAGTAAATACCCGCACGCGAGAGTACCTGTTGGATTTACAGGGAAGCGCAAACCTGGGGAAAAACACCGGAAACAAGACACAACTAAACTAACGAAAAGGGGAAACACAAGGAACCTCTCTGGAATTTCTCTTTGGGTGTAACTTTTGCCCTCAGACCGGTAGTTGAGTCTCACATCGGGGCCTCTGGAAACGATGACTGGGTGAGGAATGAACGCGACTTCTCGCGCGACTGACGGTACCTCAGAAAAAATAAGTGTATCGTTTGAGCGGCCGGCGACTTAAAAGGAGGGACTTCGTCTCGCAGACCAGGAATAATGGTTGTGGACTGGAGGGTATGAAAGTGCCAGAGTTTGCTGGAAGCTAACAGGCTATTCAGCCACACCCTCCCGCCGCTTCCTGATACGCAAGATGTAGCGGGAGACTACAACCGACGCGCGAGAGTCTCAATAGCGAACGGAGTTCGTTATCGTCGCGGAAACCGCGTTAAAACTTTCAGCCGAGCGTTTAAAGAATGGCAAGCAAAAGCGAAACTATCTGCCACTGGACAACCGAAGCTTTCCTGCTGGAGAGGGCGTATGGACAATAGATATGCATAAGGAACTGAGTTTGCCCACAGAACTTGGATTGTGTATGAAAAAGAAACGGCTGAAAGTCGTTCGGGAACGTTTTATGAATTTCCGAGGTGTCCTGGGATGATGGTGCAGTGGCGGCGGGGCGCCTGCGCGTCTCCCGCTTCGGTCGGCGGGTCAGCAAGACGGTCAATATATCATCAGCAGCATCACATCGCAGCAGGACATGTATTTAAATGCATGTAATGTGCATGACACGAAGAAAAGTAGCGATTCTGGAAGTCAACCTGCACTTTGCCTTCGTCTGGGCATCTTCTTGTACATGGCACTGCAGAAGCCTTTTGGAGAAAAGAGTGTTTTTGGTTTCTTTGCATTGTTGGAGCGACATTGACAACCTGTGAAACTGATCAGACTGTAGCTTACCTTATCGGAGGTAGTTGTGAATTCTATTCTATGCTCGTTTTTCTCATTATGCACACCTAAAAGCTGATTATTTACACATTGGGCAAATCATTTGAAGGGATATTTAATTAAAGCTCTCATCAGCACCTTTTTTTTATCCAAATATTTTCCTAAAGTACTTCCCTTATTGGTGCATTGAGTGAAGTTTCAAATTATTTTGAGTTTTCAAAGCTGAGTGGAGTTTTTCTGAAGGACGTTATTGGCCAGTTTCACTCTCCCTGAGAAGGTGCGGGAATCTTTTTTTTTTATTTACTGAAGAAAATGACATAAATCACAAGAGAACGTATGTTGTGATCTTTATTTTGAACATTAGCGCGACCACACTACTATGGCTAGTAGTGGCTCGGGAAAATCAGATGAGGTTTCTACCAACATCCTTAGCGGAAGCTTGCAACAAAGGAAAAGACTTTCATCCATCTGTGACGCATGCAAGAGCAAAATGCAGCTGGTGGCGGAGCTGCTCCTGCTGTCCAGTGAGACCAGGCCGGTGGTGAACACCGACGGGATGCCTGTAGCAGAGACGTTCGAGAAATGTCGCGACACGGTGATCGCGCGAACCAAGGAGCTGTCGATCATCGTTCACGATATCCAGAGCCAGCTCAACATGGGGAAGTTCGTGGAAGTCGGCGACCGACTGGTCGAGATGGGGGACCTAGTGGTCTCTCTGACTGAGTATTCGGCACACGCCGCATACCTAGCAGCCGTGGAGATCCCAGGTTCCCAGGCTGCCGTTTCTGGCCTGGTTGACCGCTACAAAGTCACCCGATGCCGACACGAAGTGGAGCAAACGTGCAACATTCTCCGCTTAACGGCTCTGGCCGACCTGACGCCGCAGCTCCTTCTGGAAGTCTCGCAGAACATCCTGAAGAACCTCACCACACTTACGGATGCCTCCTCTCTGGCCAGTGATAAATCCAAGGACAAGTTCGCCAAGGAGCAGTTCAAAGCCAGCGTCAAGTGCATGAGCACAAGCGCCACGGCTCTTTTAGCATGCGTGCGCGAGCTAAAGGCCTGCCCGAACGACCTGACCCGCAATCGCTGCGTTCTTTTTAGCGGGCCGCTCGTGCAGGCCGTGCATGCCTTGGTGGGTTTCGCCACCGAGCCGCAGTTCCTCGGCAAAGCTGCAACCATCCCCCCTGAGGGAAAAGGGGTGCAGACGGCCATTCTGGGCGGCGCCATGAGCGTGGTTTCGGCTTGCGTGCTCCTGACCCAGGGCCTCAGGGATATTTCCCAGCATCCCGAGAGCAGCTCCCAGATGCCCATCTATCGGGAGCGGCTGCGAAACTCTGCATGCGCCGTCTCGGACGGATGCACACTCCTGTCTCAGGCACTAAGGGAACGATCCTCACCTAGAACTTTACCGCCAGTTAACTCTCATTCTGTGAATTAAAACTCCTCCCCAGCACATTATTTTGAAGTACCAAAGAATCTAATCAGGTTTAACCCCACATACGCTCATAAAAATAAAGGTTCCATAAGGATGATGATACACGGGGGCACTTTTTGAGCAATGTTGCCATCAACGGGCAACCAGGTGAGACACAGGACCCACGACTGATCTAAAATATCCAGATAATTTGTTACCTATTCTCAATGGGAAAGTGCCCAAGCAACATTGCTCAAAAAAAATTGCCCTGCAAAATTGCTCAAAAAGTTGCTCAGTGTATCATCAGCCTAAAGGGTTTTCACAGCGATTCCATTGAAGAATCATTTTAGGTTCCAAAAAAGAACCTCGCAGAAAACAGTTCTTAAAAGAACCATTATCTAAAGAACCTTTTCTGCATTTGAAAGGTTCCGTGGAAGTTAAAGATCCTTTGTGGAACCGTCAATGTCAATTAAAAACCTTTATTTTTAAGAGTGTAGTGTGAGTAAATGTAGTAATTAAAATGTTTTAATTTACTTTTCATGGCAGTTGGCTTTACTCAAGCTCACATTTGTAGGTTTTTCTCAAACTGGATGTGGTTGGGGAAGAAGTAGCTTTTACTAAAACTGACAACTTTTGCAAAATCTGTGTCAGTTGAGAATATAATATGGCCAAAAGTGGCCATTACAACAGAAGCCTTAAAATGAAACTGAAAGTCTTTACCTCAGTGTTTAGCTGAATGGACGTCATTGAGATTTGTAGAAATCATCAGCATAATAATGTGCGTATTCCATGTGTGAATTTGTAATGAGTAAAAGCTGCTGTGAGTGTGTGCCATAGGTTTTACACTATTTACCAGACTTGCAATTATATTTTAATGTGCTGTGTTTTTTCCCTTTGCCCACGCCTAATTTTTTATCATGCATGTACTGGAGTATTTATTTCAAGTAATTAAAAATGTTGTTTCTCAACGGTTATTGTGCGACATCTCAGTTAAAAGATTAAAATACTTGATTATTTTAAATCTACGAAAGAGGCCAAACGTTTTCACTGGATGAGCGGAAACGTCAAAATATGTGCTTGGAGCAAATTAATCTTTAGATTGATCATAAATGATGCATCCTAGCATTAGAAATGAGAGGAAATCTGACAGGTTTTTGTGAAAGTAACTAGGAATTTTGTCAAAGGATTTCAGTTTTTCTTTCACTAAACTGGGTGATTGAAGTTAAACCTAATAATAATCCTGATGCCTTTGAAGGGCTTTTAATGCAGAAGCTTCTTCGACTAGTTCCTGGTGTGCTCCATTTGTTACCATAGTCCTCGATAAGCCTCCTGCTACCCTCATCTGTGTGTTTGAAGTCTGGAATGTTTATCTCTGCCTCCGCCGCACATCCTAAGTGTAGCAGTTTATCCCACACATTTCCTGTACAGAAAAACATTGATTAGTCCATTAATGTAAGACACACTAGCATTTTTAAGTGTTTTGTCAGATTTCAGTGTTTAAAGTACTTTATATCTCAGGTATAAGTAAATACAACAATCTACATTAAGGTAAATCTCAGTAAACGTGTCAAGGATATGCCATGTCATATTATTCCCCCCCCCCCCAAAAAAAAATTAATATGCCTATTTAGTGTTAATTTTGATCTACTGTGAATTTTTGCATAATTTTCAAAACAGTCACACTGAAAAAAAAATTATACTAATTTTTTTTTAAGTTAAGTGGTTGCAAACTATTTATTTTAGCTACATTCAAAAAAAAAAAGTAAACTAGATTATTTAAATGCAGCTAAAATAAATTGATTGCAACCACTTACCTTAAAAAAAAAAAGTAAATTAAATTAATAATTTTTTTCGTGCATGCACATTTTCATCCAAAATTCTCATTACTATGTAATTCAAAACAAAATTATATATGTGAATTGTACTGTAAACTATAATTTTATTACATATATAGTATTAATACTATACCCTACAAAAATATTTATTTTCTTAAAGAACTTTTCTTATATTTTCTTTTGCCTGTCTACTGTTAATGTAGTGCTTTTTTTGTGTGTGCATTATTTTCATAACAATCATGCACATTTAATCCAAAATTCTCATTACTGTAATTCAAAACAAAATCATGGGTAACACTTTACATTACAATAAGGTGCCATTTGTTAACATTAGTTAATGTATTTACTAACATGAACAATACATGCATTACACTATTTAGTAATCTTTGTTAATGTTAGTTAATAAAAAATACAGTAATTTGTTGTTTGTTCATGTTAGTTCATAGTGCATTAACTAATGTTAACAAACAGCTTGTGAATTTAATAATGCATTAGTAAATGCTGAAATCAATATGAATAAATAATGTAGAAGTATAGCTCATTCTTAGTTCATGTTAACTAATGTAGTTAACTAATGAACCTTATTGTAGTGTTGCCAAATCATGACTTGCATAGTAAATCATATCATATTACATATACAGTAATGTTGTACTCAGATTTGTTTCTTATACCCATCTAATGTTAATTTTTTTATCTACTGTGAATTTTTGCATTATTTTGTAATTCAAAACAAAGTTATATATGCTTTATATAGTAAATCATTCTCTTTTCATGCTGAAAAACATAAAAACTCTTGCTGCACAACAGGAAGCCAAATGACCACTTCTATCAGGAGACGCTTTCTTCACAGCACAAAATGTCGGAGAAATAATTTCAGCCCAGGTTTCGCCCATTTCCCGCAAAAAGGAGAGAAGTGCAAGCTCTTCCCTGTCCTATTATGCAAGCGGTTCCCCTCGTGTGCTGTGAGGGTCTGTCTTCTCCCCCTGTCTCCAGTGTCCTGTTTCAGATTCATTATTATCAGTGTAAACACCTCACCCTCAAAAGCAGGCAGACGTATGGCTGATGTGGGAGAAAGAGCTGTCAGGAATGTTAACATCTGAAATTAAATTTGACATGTTTAGGAGGAAAAGCAATCGTTCAATTGTTTTCTTTAGCTCTCCAAAAGACCAGGTGTAAATAAATCTGTGGCACACTAATATAAACTCACACCTGCAGTTTTGTTGCTGTGGATTTTGGTCTAATATTTAGTGTGTTATGGATTTGTTCTGGTGGCATTAACACCTTGTTACTCATTTGAGACCTAATAAGATGCACGTGGTGAGAGTAGAATGAAGCTGAGCTCATAATTTATGGAAAAACCTTATCAAATGGCAGACATTGGCATTTAGTTAACATGCTGCCTCCGGGCTATAGCACTGCGTGAGGGGAATTTATAGTCAATACACTTTATTTTGTTGCCCTTTCGGTCCTATCCATTACACTCCAAAAAAGAAAAAAAAATTATTTATTCGCATTGCATCCACTAAATTACACACTTTTTTTTATTAAACTAAAATGCAATGCATTTGTCAGTCATACATACATGAAACAAGAAAACATTTCTGCACTCAAAAAACGTTTATTATATTTATTATATTTTGTAATTTATTATTGCATCTATTTAAATCATAAAATCATTTTTTTCAAAATGCATTTATTCAAATTGTTTATTCTTCAAATTGACAAAATTAGAAAATTCAAGCCTATAAATGACCATTAAAGACCCAATAATAATAATTGTATTATTATTATTGTGCTATATAATATTACATATTATTAAAAATGTGTTAAAACTTTGACTTTTTCAGCTGTGGAAATTCACTGATATTTCCAGGGCCTTTAGAGTTTATGTTTAAAGTCTACATTTAAATATTTAATTTCATGTAAACATTGTTTAACATGCTTATGCACATGGTTAAAATATGGCTAACTCTGGAATGTTTGATGATAAACATATGATATAAACCTGGTTATTGTGTATTTAAACCACATTCAGTTTATTAGTAGCAGCTATTATGGAAATATGACCTGTTTCGTTTCGACTGACTGATGGAAATTGTATATGCAATTCAAATACATACAATTTAAATTTAGGCCTAAATATTTGTCCATTTTCCACTGGTTTTGCTTAAATTGGCTAAAATCTGCCCATTTAGAGTGGTTATAGGTTACAAATTGTAGTAGGTTCGAGGTTAAAGATTAAGAATGAGAATTTGAATAGACTACATCCTTGATAAAAACTCGGTTACCATTATAGGTTGGTTTAAGTTTAGTGTATCAAACAACAGCTGTGCTCTTGGCCAGAAGTGACGTCTCTTGGAAACCGAGGCCGAATGTCAGTGTTGTGTGATTTGAGACCGATGGTATCAGATGTCCCTCCGCTCACATAAAACACACAGCCGGGTCATTGTGCCAACGTTTGCAAAAGGGCAGCTCACGTTTCATTTTCAGCATTTCACTGAATCTGCATCCAAGTTGGTAAATATTGACATGTTTTGCCAATAACTGCTTAAAGGTCATATTCTGAAATGTTTACATAGTGGCTTAGTAACAGACAATACCTTCTCAGGTGATATATACTCTATTTACCATTGTCACAATATAATATAAGGTAAAACAGAACTTGAAGCGTCCCACCAATTCATTTAAAAACACAACAATGTAGGAACGAAAGAAAGTGTAAATACTTGCATTGCTGACTCTGTATTGAGAGGACTGTTCCTCACTAAAAATACTGATACCCAACTAGTAATTTTCTTATTTATTGTGAAAATGAATGTGCAAAATAAACTTGGGGGGGGGGGGGGGGGGGGGGTGGAAACAACA
>NW_015505659.1:537642-564545 GCF_001515645.1 Sinocyclocheilus grahami | reverse complement strand
GGGGGGGAGTAACTCACAGCTCTCATTCAAACAGAAAGCTGATACTGGCAGACCGAGAAACATCATGATAGACACATATACAACAGTTTTTCTCGCTTGCTAACACACAAATCATGAAACAATTCACCATTTTCTCACAACTATAAACACAATCTCAAAACTACACACCAACTTGTGCACACCTCAGACTTCCAGGTCAAAATCAAATAGTTTAGTCAAAAACATGTTCTCTTTTGTCAGACTCAAACTTCGTTTTAATTTCCCCCTCCGATTCCTCTTTGTCTCCCACTACCAGGATTCATTTTCCAAAACACATAATCACTTGTGCTCTTGTTCATATCATCCTGAGATTCTGACCTGTGTGTCATCAATTGGAACGTGTGTGCAAACAGGTGAAATGTGTTAAAGGTTTTGAGAAACGTGTCTTTGTTTCGAGAACTGTGTGAATGGTTTGGAAAATTGGGCCAAATGAATCAGTTATAGTGTGTTAGCAATCGAGAAAAACTGTAAAGGCACAGATGTGACTTTTATTATAATGGGTTTAGGTGAAGATTGGTTTAATTTAATTTTATTTAAAATGAAATTAATTGTAAATGCTCTGTAACAGTTCAGGCCTATTAAAATGATGGCATTACTATTTAAATGGCTATATTTATATTATATTTATTTCAAATCAGTTTATTAGACTATCAGTATTGGTTTTGGTGATGCTCCCCTTTATTCTTAATAAAAAGATGCCATGAAATACATATTTAAAATATATTGTCTTTATGTTGTTTCTACATTAATTTGGAGATTCAGTATGAATATATATATATGATTACAAATTGCAATGGTAAGACCAATTAATCATGATTAATTACAGAAAAAATGTGTGATTAATTAAATATTAAAAGTAATGTGAAAAGTATTTTTTAGCTATTGACGTGTGTGTGTGTGAATCGAGAAAAACTGTAAAGGCACAGATGTGACTTTTATTATAATGGGTTTAGGTGAAGATTGGTTTAATTTAATTTTATTTAAAATGAAATTAATTGTAAATGCTCTGTAACAGTTCAGGCCTATTAAAATGATGGCATTACTATTTAAATGGCTATATTTATATTATATTTATTTCAAATCAGTTTATTAGACTATCAGTATTGGTTTTGGTGATGCTCCCCTTTATTCTTAATAAAAAGATGCCATGAAATACATATTTAAAATATATTGTCTTTATGTTGTTTCTACATTAATTTGGAGATTCAGTATGAAAATATATATATGATTACAAATTGCAATGGTAAGACCAATTAATCATGATTAATTACAGAAAAAATGTGTGATTAATTAAATATTAAAAGTAATGTGAAAAGTATTTTTTAGCTATTGACGTGTGTGTGTGTGTGTATATATATATATATATATATATGTATATAGAGAGAGAGAGAGAGAGAGAGAGAGAGAGAGAGAGAGTGAGAGAGAATTAGAACATTGGAAAATTAAGCTTAACTTATTATGAAGATTTACTTATTATTATTATTTTTATATATATTCTATATAAAATATTGTATATTTAAAAAAAATGTATATTATATATTAATGTATATTATTACTAGATTGAATTGTATTTTTATTATATTTAACATATATAAATTTGGACTTTTTCAGGTGTGGAAATGACACTTTTTTTATTTTTTTACGACATTTCTAGGACTTATTTGAAACCTGAACTATTTATGAGTAACCTGGAAATATCAAGGAATTTTAAAACAGTGATTTCCACACAGGGAAAAGTCCCAGTTTAAATACGTTATCTATAAAATGATTTCAAAAGAAACCGTTCCAGTAATCATCTGGAAAGGTCGAGGAAATCCAAAAGGTGTGGGAGTGCTGTAATATTAATGTGAATGGTGTGGAGAGGATGCTTTGTCCTGTGCCATCTGTTAGCTTGACATCTGCCCCGAATATTCAGCGTAAAGCACCCTGAAATCCTCCGAGCCTGAGACAGAGATAGAGTTTGGCAGGAATTCAGACAGAGCTGAAATTCCTCATCCTTCCCCTTTGGCTGACCTTGAACCAGTCGTTTCTTCACACTGCCCTCTCATACTCCAGGACCTACATTTGACCACTAACTGCTCTCTATTTCTCTGCAGCTCTTACAGTAGCGATTTTGTGTTTATGCGCTGCCAATCAATACAGCCGAACCTTTTTTCTCTCCAAAAGCCATCAGACCCTGTCCTGGCCTGTTATTGTCTCTCCTGCAGGACCAAAGGTTAGATGGGCGCGGTTCCTAATTGTCCTAAAATAAAGCCATGGCACCTGGGAGGATGACAGCGGAGAAACCTTTCCTGACATTGTCTGCATGGCATCATTGTCTAATGAAGCCTAGGAACAAAGTTATTTCCCTGCTATGGGCCAGACGTGCTGCACGTTGCCAAATGCAGATGTCTGATTATATATATATAATGAGAAATCATATATGAGAAATCTTATACGATTTGTTTTTAATGTTTTTTTTTTAATGATGTCTCTTATGCTCATAAAGGATGCATTTATTTAATGAAAAAAACTGTAAAAACCATAATATTGTGAAATTATCACTTCAAGTAACTGTTTTCTATTGGAATATAGTATATTTAAAAAGTAATTTATTGCTGTGATCAAAGCTGAATTTTCAGCATCATTACTCCAGTCTTCAGTATCACATGATCCTTCAGAAATCATTCTAATATGCTGACTTGAGCACCAATAATAATTTATAACTGAGCACCAAATCATATATAAATAAAACTAAAAATGCACAACAAAAATATTACAACTTCAACAAAAATTAAAAGATAAAAAAACAGAACAAAATATAAAAATAAAGTATAGCCCAAGTCAAATATTAACAAAAACTATAATATTACATCAATGATACTAAAATAACACCGACTTAAACTGGAATGACCAACCCTGATATCTTCTATAGGCAATAGAGGACTTTTATACAGCTACGCCTTGTTTGTTCAGTTATAAAGTCATGTGATACTGACCTTTTATGTGTCTACAGAGTGTCAGACAAATAATATAGATAGCTCAAATCATGCAACTAGAAGATGTGTGCAATTATTTTCCAAACTACTGCACTAACATTTTTTTTTGTTTTTTCAGAAAATGTAGTTCATTATGTTGTTTCACGCACTTTTCATTGCATTTTCATTTCTGCACCAACAATGACTCAAAGAAAACATCCAAACATCACACAGAAGCTTCTATCTTACTCAAGACTAAACGTTTATGAAGGACCAGAGCAAAAAAAATTGCCTTGGCTGCATCTGTGTTGTAATCCATCTTCGTACCTTCCCATTTGCTAATATGAAGCAGCACTATGAGCATCCTATGGGAACATTCCCAGAGAATGACCTCCTCCCTCTCAGACTGAGAGGTGTGCTGAACAAACAGATAAATAATGTGTTTACTCACACAAGGCAATAGACAAGAAAGAAATGGTTCTTGATGATAAACTAGCATCTGTTAGCTAAAGCCTTAGAGGAGCCACACACACACACTCTGCAGTACTCCAGCATGGGCCGTACGTTCACACACATGTGCTCAGAGTGTTATGGCAGGTGTGAGAGGACGTGTGAGTGTGTTTAAGTCGATCCCAAAGTCTCTGACAGATTTGAGGTTGATGTTTTGCTACCGGCACGAGTTTTCACTTTTACATGTATTCATTTAGCAGATGCTTTTTCCAAAGCCAAATCAAGAAATTAACAAGAGATTCATCTTAAGGTTGGCAATAACATGAAGTGCTAGAAATATAAAGTTTCAAAACAAAGTCTAGAGTACTACAAGGTAGACCAAGGAGGGATTGAATAAATAATGAAAGCATATATGTGTGTTTCTTTAAATAGACATCCATAAAGCTTCAAAGATTCAAAATGATGATGATGATACACTATATATATATATATATATATATATATATATATGAGTATAACATATATAAAAACGGGATATTGCCTTTTACCTTTCTTGCTGCCTCTGTTAGAAAAATGAATGCTAACATGTATGGAATATTTTTGTAGTTTTTTTCTAGATATATTTTTTTCTATTTCTATTTTGGTTACACTTTATTTTAAGATGTCCTTGTTACAGTGTAATTATACTGAGTAAAAAAAAAAGTACTGAGTAATATTAATTAACTACATGTACTATATGGTTAGGGTTACTTGCATGTAATTAGGCATGATTTATTGTTATTATAATAGTAAGTACATGTAACGTATAACAAGGACACATTAAAATAAAGTGTTACCTATATTTTTTTCTATTTATTATTATAATGAAATTTATAAATATTTTGTTTAGTAAAATGTATATTACATTTCAGTGTCTAAAATATTAATAATACTTTTTACAATATTAAATATATTAGAATTACAGAATATATGTAAATAATACATGAAAATGAATAAATGTATAACATAATACATCAAAGAAATTTTCTCAGTTGATGACTTTTTTAATTTATAGAATTACATTTATAGCTTAATATAGTTTTTAATTTATTGTACTTTTTACAGTTTTTATTTTACTATTATATATATATTGTATTATTGTGTCTTTAGATATGTGTCTTAAATAACATAACATATCTTATATAAATATAATAGTTTATCTTTAATTTTATTTTATTCTGTATATAGCTTATTGTATTATTGTATCTTTATTAAACCTGTTGTTACCGTGTCTAAATCTTATATATATAACTTTTACATTTTTATTTAATTTCATAGTAAACACATGGTATAAACTAAATCAGGACCGATGTTGGATGGATGTGACCTCAGGCAGCAGTACAGTGGCTTTAACAGCATATGCACGAGTGTGTGTGTGTGTGTGGGTGGGTGTGCAGTTATTGTTTAAAGGGGTCATATGATGTTGCTAAAAAGAACATTTTGTGTATTTGGTGTAATGAAATGTTTAAAAAACACATTATTTTCCACATACTGTACATTATTGTTTCTCCTCTATGCCCCGCCTTTCTGAAACCCGTCGATTTTTACAAAGCTTATACTGTATTTTTACACGTTGCGTTGCATCGCGCTGTGTAAACATAAAACCATGTCTGCATTTGTGATCGGAGAAATGACAAACAACAAGTGCTATTCTACACTGCTCAAAACTCGCGTTTGAATCGTCAGTGGCAAATTCTTTAAATATAAAAAACGTACATACAGTCTGTGAGTCAGAACAGCCGGCATTGTAGTCCACTCTACCAGGATCAGGAAACAGTCCTCCATAAAATGTGCTGCACACATCTGAATATTTGGGTTGAAGTGTTGAAGGCCAAACAAAGTAGTTTCGCTTTCACAACGAAACAGCGTCACACACGGCGGGCTAGAGTGAGCGGCAGAGGGCGGGCTTGAGAATGGCACGGTCGGCGTATTCGACGAAGGAGTGGCCGGCGGGCTTGTGGCAACCACATGTGACGACCGCGGGCTGGACTCCGCTTCGTCCACGGTGAAAGCTGCCGATCCGGCGATCCACAGCACAAAGTTTATGTATTTTCTCAGCAACCAGCACGGATCAGCTCCAGGCATGACAAAGCGGATATCGTCCTCTTTTGGAAGGCCAAACAAAGTAGTTTCACTTTCTCAATGAAACACACAGCGCCTTCACGACATGGCGGCGGCGGCAACAACAATACTACAGCGAGAATAAAAGTTACACCTTCTTTCTTTGCGTGAACATTTGGGCGGCGTTATGCAAATCTTCCCACATAGTGACGTAGATATGTGGGGGTGTGTTAGAAGAGGCGTTTTAGGTAGGTGTGGTTGACTCTTAACTTTTATAAAGAATATCTCTTTGGATTTGAGACTTTAGTCTTTACAACGTTACAGATCTTCTTTATGCACCAAGAGCTTGGAACACTCCAAAGAGAAAGGAAAAATTGAAATGGCATCATATGACCCCTTTAAAATGACTACATGCTGAAAGTAGTGTTAGTGTGGGAGGGCAGAGAGAGGGGGGTGTTCCTTTAGCAGGGCAGCCAAAGTACAATGTCTTCCTCTTGGCTCTCTGTCTCTCTCTCCCTCCCCCTCTTCAAGGTGGGGCTCATTTCTTCTGACACACACACACACACACACACACACACACACACACACACACACACACACACACAGTCTTACAGCAGAAGACCATCACCGTCTCTATACTGTAGCACGGTGGTCCAGTACTCTCTTTACTGTCTCTCTAGCACCACAGGATGACAGTAAGGTCAATATGAGAATAAGAATTTGAAACTGAGATAGGCATGTCTTAAAGAATCCAAAGGGCATGTGTTTGTTGTATTGTGTTGTCTTCAGAGGCATTAGGTACCATCTATAGGGGCCCAAAAATATTTGAACACTTCAGTCCCACTTAAAAATGTTTGGATGTCATTGTATTACCTAATGAAATATATAATCAGCCAGTCAAGATGTGGAGAAAGCTAGCTGTTAGCTTGCACATGTTGACGAATGACTCTTATAGTATCAAGAAAATACTTTTTTAAGCATTTAAACAACTGGACGTTCAGTGAACATTACGTTTTCATAACTTAATGGGAACATTAATAAAACAATATTAGTACATATATTTGTTAGCTGGGATACTGCTTAGTACACCACAGAATACTGTATACTGCCTACTATTTTTTTTTAAATTGACAGGTATGTGAAACAATGCATTGCATAACCAAGTGATTTGTCACATGAGATCTCAAATCATGTATGTACTTCGAGACAATTCTGTGCTATTAAAACAAGTGTGAATGTTAACTGACAGCTTTCTCCAAATGTTACAGACCTGCTTGGGTCGTTTGGATATTTTAGGTTATGTTTACCTAAAATAACCGGGCGGAAACAAGAATTTTGGGGGAAGTCTAATGGTTAGAGAGTCGGACTCATAACCCAAAGGTTGCGGGTTCAAGTCTTGTACCAGCAGGGATTGTAGGTGGGGGGAGTGAATGTACAGTGTCTGTACATACACAGGTGTCTCTCCCACCTTCAATACCACGACTGAGGTGCCCTTGAGCAAGGCACCGAACCCCCAACTGCTCCACGGGCGCCGCAGCATAAATGGCTCCCCCCTGCTCCGGGTGTGTGTTCACGGTGTGTGTGTGTTCACTGCTGCGTGTGTGCACTTAGGATGGGTTAAATGCAGAGCACTAATTCCGAGTATGGGTCACCATACTTGGCCACATGTCACATGTCACTTCACTTTACAGAACATGTGCCTACGGTGCACAGTATACATATTACATAATGGTATTATGGTAGCATGCTATTCTGAATATAGCCAGTGTGTCTGTTTTAGTGAAAGAGAATGTGGAGCATTACAGCTGATGGTCACCAGATGGCAGTAACAGACTGGAAGTCCTGTACATGTGAGCTACAGCAGATATATAAATAATACTGCTGTCAGCCAGGAGAGGGCGACACTGTCTATCAAGCAAAGAGATACAAGGATGTGAGTTTGCCTATAAAGCACTGTAATGATGGAAAGACACTTAAATGCACTCATAACAAACTTAAGCTGAACAATGACACTGTTGTTTTGTTGTTTGAAATTGTCTCATATTTGAAGAAGTTTGCATCATTGTTTATTACTGTGAATCTGCTTTTGAACTAACTGTATTGCAGCAAGTGCTATACAAATGTAAAAAAATGTCTTAAAATTAAACACTGAAATTAATGCATAGGAAATATTGCATACTAAATGGGAAAATTTGACAATTTTGTAAAAAACAAAATTAAAGCTTCAAATCAATGGAACATGTGACTTCATTCAAGTTCAAGTTCAAGTTCAAGTCTGCTTTATTGTCAATTCTTCCACATGTACAGGACATACACACAGAGAATTGAAAATGCGTTACTCTCAGACCCTTGGGTGCATACAGATAACATAAATACAGATTAAATACAAAATACAAAATACAACTATACAAATATACAAATAAGGTCAAATGTAAAAATATATATATAAAGCACAAGGCATATGGCAGATAGAGTGCAAACTAGTAAAGTAAACAACAGTGCAGAAATAGTGATTGTAGTGCAAAAAATGATTTGTAGTGCAAAAGAGCTTATTCAGACTGATTAAAGTGACAGTGTGTGTGTGTGTATTTGGGAGGGGGGAGTGGGAGAGTCCGTTAGAGGGTCAGAGTTCAGTGGTGCGTGGGGCAAAAGAGGGGAGGGGGGCAAGGTCGGGAGGGAGTTCAGCTTCCTGACAGCCTGATGGATGAAGCTGTCCTTCAGTCTGCTGGTCCTGGCCTGGAGACTCCGCAGTCTCCTCCCTGATGGCAGCAGACTGAAGAAGCTGTGTGTCGGGTGGGTGGGATCACCTGCAATGCAGAGGGCTTTGCGGGTGAGACGGGTGTTGTAGATGTCCTGAAGGGAGGGGAGAGAGGCACCAACGATCTTCTCAGCTGCTCTCACTATGCGTTGAAGTGTCTTGCGGCAGGACGCGTTGCAGGCGCCATACCACACAGTGATGCAGCTGGTCAGGATGCTCTCGATGGTGCCTCTGTAGAAGGTGCACATGATGGGGGCCGGGGCTCTGGCTCTTCTCAGTTTGCGGAGGAAGTAGAGACGCTGCTGTGCTTTCTTGGCCAGTGCTGCGGTGTTGTCAGTCCAGGAGAGATCCTCTGTGATGTGCACACCCAGGAACTTGGTGCTGCTCACCCTCTCCACAGTCACACCATTGACGGTCAGAGGAGCATGCTGAGTGCGCACTCTCCTGAAGTCAACAACAATCTCCTTCGTCTTCATGTTGCTCAGTGTGTTTTTATTACATTTTTAGTTTATTTATATTTTTTAATCATTTGAGTGTTATTCTCCCTGCCCACAACATTATCAGAACAGACCTGCAACCCCTTTCCAAGACTTACAAAGCTGATGGCAAATTTTCAGCACTATTTTAGCACTCTGAAAAATAAAATAAAATAGAAATAGTAAAAAATGTAAAATTAAAAATGAATAAAAGATTCAATGAAAAATGCTATGCACATGGACATTTAATAAAATATTGTGCTATGCAATATATTAATATGGAAACTTGTTTCCACCACGTGATAAAAAAGAAAAAAGAAAATTGCAACTTTTTTATCATAATTCATACTTCTAAAAAACAAATCAGAGAAAAAAAAACTGAATTGTGCGATTTGCATGTTTATATATAAACTCAGAATTGCAATTAAAAAAAGTCAGAATTGCGAAATAAATTGTTGCAAAACAGGCTTCGATTTATGTATTAATATCATATATATGTACATATGCTGTACGCTACTGAAATGTAACATAAAATGTTTGACTTCGGGTTTAAGAGTCGATCTATTTGTGGAGTCCTCCCCTGACTGTGTATTTGCACAGGGATTCCTGTTTATCCAGTCAGAAATACACTGCTCTGCACACAGACTCTCCATTCAGGCCAGGCGCGTGTGGCGTGGGTGAATGTGAGCGTAAGTGTCTACACTGAGATACTCTCTGTGCTATAGGACTGGGGTTAATTACAGTAAATTACCCCTGCAATTCATTTAACACCAACCCAGTATGTACAGCAAAACTGCATCTACTAACTTAAACACACACTCAGACAGAGAACTCCTTCATATCTACAAACACTCCTGATCTGGACACTGAAAGACTAAAGTGAAACTAATGCTGGATACAAACTCATACTGTTCCTTAAAAAGACCACTAACTACACTGATAAGATTTGACTGCTAACTAGATGTGCAATTCCTGAAGGACACGTGTTGAAGTATCAAGTACATTTAGGTTGTAGTCTTTGGTTTTTGGCTTTTGGCATTATGCATTTTGTTTTCTGTCAGCTGCAGACAAGAAGCAAAACAGTTGTGAGGTGAAAATGTGCATATAACTAGTTAAAATATGCAAATAGACTAAACCAATCACAATTCAGTGTGCAAATACATGTAAGAAAGAAGACCAATCACAAACATTCATTCAACAATCATACCAGACTAACCTGATACTTAAATGAAACATGACAGAGAACTCCATTAAAGTTCTGGAGCTATTAAAGAGCAACCTCATGGCAATCAGATATTCCTCTGGGTGATGCTATACAGTAACTGCAGCAGTGCTAGTATTTATAGCATTATTGTAAGCTGCCATCGTCGCCCTGCTCTTCTTACAGACGCAGTCGAATCATAAGCAGACTTTTGCATCTTTTAGTCTGTCTTTTAGCTTGAAGCTATACTAGTTGGAAAAATATATTCTTTTTAGCACACTGCCATTAAAAAGTTTGAGGTCGGTTTTAAATGATTTTAGTCTCCTATGCCCACCAAGGCTAAATTTATTTGATAAAAATTAATATATAAATGTATGTGTGTGTGTGTGTGTAAATAAATGTCACTCTTGATCAATTTAATGCATCCTTGCTGAATATATATATTTTTAATATTAATGACCCCAAATGTTTGAACTTGTTTTTATTCTTTATTTATAACACATTTTAAACATAACTATTTACAGCAAAGCCCAATATCCATCCAGAATCATAATATAAAGAGATAAAAGCAACATATGTATACACTGAACAAAATTATAAATGCAACACTTTTGTTTTTGCCCCCATTTTTCATGAGCCGAATTCAAAGATCTAAGACTTTTTCTATGTACACAAAAGGCCTATTTCTCTCAAATATTGTTAAAAAATCTGTCTAAATCTGTGTTAGTGAGCACTTCTCCTTTGCCGAGATAATCCATCCACCTCACAGGTGTGGCATATCAAGTTGCTGACTAGACAGCATGATTATTGCACAGGTGTGCCTTAGGCTGGCCACAATAAAAGGCCACTCTAAAATGTGCCCCACAATGTCAACATTTTCAGATTTTACTATATTTGTGGAGACATTTGGTCCCCACAATGTTGCATAAACAAGTACACACACACACATATATATACACAGTATATAAAAACAATTAATAGATGATCCATCATTCTTTTTAAAATTTCTGTCCCAAAAAATTCTCTCTAGAATGACAGTTTCCCCTTCCCCTAATGATACCTATTTTGAGTCACATGGACTACTTCTATGATCCTATTATGGTATTTCTATGGTACATTTTGAGAGCCTAACTCCATCCAAATACACTATATGGAAGTAAGCATCATAATCATCAAAAATTCTCCTTTTGTGTTCCGAAGGAGAAAGAGAGTCATCAACATCAGCAAATATTAACAGAAATGTACTTTATCATCCAAATATAAATCCATTTATCACCAAAATGTGACTACAATAATCTATTAGTTAAGAATGCAGTGACTGAGTCAGAGAGAAAATCTTCTCTTCTCAGTCATCTCTGGTGGCCAGCAAAAGAAAGCCTTGTGTGTTGACTAGGTGTAAGGTCACTTACAGATGGAGAAAGTCTCTCTCTCTTGAAAATGTCAGACAGGAAGAGGGTTGTGATTTGGTGGCCGGCTCTATGAGACATACTTGTGTACAGCTGGCCACTGGAAAGAGGGTAGGCGGCAGTTACAAACGCTCCTCTTAACTCACTGACAGCCTCTGGCACTACTCTGAGTGAGAGAGGGCAAGCGAGAGAGAGACATTTCGGAGCATAGAGGGGGAACTTGTTCAGTGGTGGACTTTTATCATGCTGAACTGACCAGCCAGCGTCTTCCCTCTGGAATACTCTACCAAACAACTGCTAGGACGAGACTCGCAACACAGGGATCATTTCACTGCAAGACGCCAAAATGCTCAGCTTTGGTGAGTCTTTCATTCCTCTTCGGTGGAAACTTACATGCGACATTTAGCCACACCTGATTCAGAGCTCAGAAACAGATGTTAAGACACAAACACACACAGTTCACCATGTCAGGTTAAATGGCATCAACCAAACACATGCAGAGAAAATAGCATTGCATGCAATCACTGCACGCATATCCCAGAGCTTGTGCGTGTTTCCTTTGATACTGTACTGAACTCCAGACGCTAATGTTTGTCATAATTAGATCGGATGGAGACAGATCCATCAACGTGGTCCCAGCTAAACCATGCAATCTGTCCAATGCATCAGTGGAAGCATAACATGCGCTGATTCATACTGCAGTTATGAGAGTAACGTACAATTTATAACCATTATAAAAACGTTGAATGTTGTGTCTCAGAGTAATTGAATGCAGAGTTTGCTGGGACGGCTTTTAGTTATTGCATAATATGGAAATGGCTTGATTAAAAAAAGCACAGCTTGCTGGGATCTGACAAATGCTTTTGATTAAAGGAGGAATTGTTTATACTTTCATAAACAGTGACAGAGGGGTAATAAACAAGAGAAACGTGAAAACGAAACAATGGAAATCTGCAATCTAGACTACTTGAACTAGCTATTCAGTTAGTTTGCAAATAGCAATAATTACCCTAGCAACCACCTAGTAACATCCCAGCAACCACCATTATGTTTCATGCATTATTCAGTTGTGTTGTTGTTGTTGATAAAAGGCTGTCTGATCATCAGGGGGGACAGGAACAAACAAACAAACACATTTTCTAAAGGTTTTCATTGTCATTGATTTATTAAAATGCTACTTCTGTCAAATGATCATGTCACTTCATAATTTCCATGAACTAGTATTGCTTTTGGTCTATTTTTCTTTCAAAAGTCCTCAAACTAAACAGTATGATGGCTCTGCACCATTACATCAATGGTTGAGTCAACACATTTCAAACGGGAAACAATTTCATACTGTGCCACTGAAATTACGGCAAATTATATTCTGCACACAGTTCCTGCAAATAACATAAAAATAGACGGAATGTGCCATTAAAACCTTTCACCTACATCTTACCATTTTAGGTCAGTTTACCCATATTGCAATGTGCCAAACCTTTTTAGCATATTTTCTCACTTTTTAAAAACATGCTTAAGATGCTTGCAATGAAGAAAACATATGTTTTGTTCCAGGATCAGGTTAAACAATTTACTCTAGTCTCAAAATGTTTACAAAAGTGATCGACAAAGTGAAGATGCTTGTTTCCTCATATGTTAGTCGCTTTGGATAAAAGCATCTGCTAAATGAATAGATGTAAATGTAGACTATCAGCCAGAGAGTTGATCTCAGTGATTGCAACACATGTTGGCAGATATATTGCTACTTTTGCTCTGACTTAAAGCAGGCAAGCACAAGGCTGATATTTCATCATGAATAACCCAGTACATCTCAGTGATTCATCCAGACATCCATTAAGAAAAAACGACCCCACAAACATACAGGCTCTGTTTTAAAACACAGTGAGCTGCCCTGCTGTCTACAGCACATGCATTTGAAACACCATACAAAGGCAGGAGCTCAACTCAAATGGGTTTCAATAGAATTTGGTGTTAGCTGGGTGACTATATGTTCTCCTGTTCCCGGAAATGTGCTGGTCAGGATTTCTAAATTACCTAAAATATCTGGGTTTTGGCTTTTTTTCCCCAGAAGGTATTGACTGAAAAGTAGTTTGACCACAGGCTTTGATCGACCAATCATGGGGCGTGAGAAAGTGGGATCTAAAGAGAATGGACTTTAGAGAGCATGTCAATAGGAAAACAAAGCCAAAATCTAGACATTTAGGCATTTCTGGTGTTGAATGCATTCTAAGTATATTTATTATTAAAAGCATTTCTCTCACTCCATTTGCCATCTTGAATGTATTTTGCCACACTGCTGTAGCTATATCACTATTAGTCAAACAAAGTAGTCACAATAATTTATTCCAAAAATGACAAAAAGCACAATAACAGCATACCAAACAACTTACAGCTTAATGTAAGGAACAAAGTGAAACTCAAGGCTCTGTGAACTGAACAGTCACATTTACATCTCATTCAAAAGATAAATCCAAATGTCTCAATTGGTCACGACACACAAGAGCCAATGGAAATTCACATTAAAGCTACCTTTAACGCATTATCATGTTAACATTTATTTAGGTGCCCATTTTTGAATGTGTGCAGGTCTGTGGGTTTGATTTGAGTGTTTCTATGAATTGGGATGGCGATGACCTTTGAGACTGTTCATTACACAAAGCAATCGCTTGACCTTCCAAGACTTTGATTTTTTATTTTTAAAAAATTGTTTTAAAATTATAATTATACAGTTTATTGAGATTTTTTAGATTTAGAATTTGGTTAGGTGCTAAGTAATATCTACATAACAATAAAATGTGACTAAAATAATTCAAACTGACAATCATCCTCCAACAAATAATTTAATGATTAAAAAAAATCCCCATGTCTTTGGCACCAGTATATCGACACCAAAGGTTACAGTGTTCAAGTCCTCTTTGCATAATTACGACATCAGATGTGTTTAAGTTGGAGCAAGATGCAAGTTGGCAATGCACGTTTTCAATAATTTAGCAGAATTCTTCAAACTCGATTCTACAAAAAATGATAAAGAATGTGCATCAGCCTTGCTTTTGCTTTATGCTTTTATTCAATGTATGAAGATGCTGTAAATTGAACGGCTATATACTCTATTGTAATTGCACAGTACTATCATATTTTTGTATATGCAACTTAGACAGTTTTATTGCAAATGAAAAATAATAATTTAATTGTTTTCAACAAATGTATCAATACAGACGCTGCATCTATTGCATCCGCCCCCAACTCGGAAACTCAGGGCTTAAAGAAAGTTCAGAGGTGCTCTCTTATAATTACAGTATTGTGGCGGGCGGCATAATTGATGTGCGTTCAATTTGTTAATATGATCTTTCCGACATGACTTGAACGCATCGTTAAAGACTGTGTCAATAAAATGACGATTTTTGTATCTTGACGCGCATTTCTCCTACCTTTCTGAACATCCTTCACACCAGCAGCATGATGATGTCTATTGCTGCTTTCAAGTCCTCCTGGAACGTTCGCACTTACGAGTTGACAAGTCGTAATTACGACGTCAGGTGCATTCAAGTCAGTTTAGTCGGCACAAGATGGCGGTGTACCTTCTTTTAATAAATTACAAGAAAATACAACAGGGTCTGCATTTTTTTTACTTGGATTTCAGCTGCGTAACAAGAACATGACCAATTTAAGTTTATAGGACAACTAAACTATCAATTTAATCCAAAATTTACCATCAACTACAGACGTTGCATCCATTGATTCCGCCATGTTTCTCATCGACACGCCCCCAACTCGGAAATTCGGGGCTTATAGTGCATTCAAGTCATGTCGGATAGATCGTACACTGTAAAAAATAACTGTGAATTTAACGATAAAAGACTGTAAAAATGCGACAGTAAAAACCTGTTAAATGGTTAACGGTAAATTCACCTACTATATACGGTGAAAAACTGTATTGGACATTAATTTTACGGTAGTATACCGTTTTTAGAAGTGAAAAAGAACGTATAATTTACAGTGAATAACCGTAAATTAACATTCCCAGCATTCCCTGCGATACATTTCAAATTTGATTTTTTTTTTGTCGAAACAACTATGTTTCTTCTTAGTTTTTCTTATCAGTTTTGTATATTAGGGTTGTGTGTTACACCTAATGTTGTTAAATTAATGTTTATTGCATTATTTCAGTTTCGTGTGTTACCGTGATGGTGTTTAATGTTTGTGTGAATGACAATGTGCACCTTCTATGTATGTTATTATATAAAAGCTGCTTGTGATGGGCTTTGGTTCATCATGTGACTTTCTCATCACCACCTGCATTGGGTGGTTATCAGTGTATTACAAAGGTACAAAACAGATTTCAGTACTTCAATAAGGATGGTATATTAACATTATATCAGGTAATGAAATTACGGTATTTAACTGTAAATGTAAGTTAAAACCGTAAAACCTAAAACGTTGCTACCGTATTTTTTAGGGTAACATTTCGGCAAACACAGCTGCCGGTTTTTTACCATAAATTTTACGGATTTTTTTAATAGTGTATTTACCAGTTAAATGCACATGAACGTCACCACAAAGTCGTTATTACGAGTGGGAAACTCAACATTTTCTTTAAGCCCTGAGTTTCAGAGTTGGGGGCGTGTCAATGAGAAACATAGCGGAATCGATGGATGCAACGTCTGTAGTTGACGGTAAATTTTTGTTTAAATTGATAGTTTAGTTGTCCTATAAACTTAAACTGGTCATGTTCTTGTTACGCAGCTAGTTATTGAAATCCAAGTAAAAAAATGCTATCATTTTTGCACCTATAGGTGAAAAATCTTTTGATTTGCCATGTTGCATGTTTTAAAAATACTAAAAACACAAAACACACCTGATGCTAATTCTTTGCTCTTCATTTTCTATAAGCAGAGTTAACAGACCCTGTTGTATTTTCTTGTAATTTATTAAAAGAAGGCACACCACCATCTTGTGCTGACTAAACTGACTTGAATGCACCTGACGTAGTAATTACGACTTGTCAACTCGTAAGTACGAATGTCCCAGGAGGACTTGAACGCAGCATTAAAGAAAGTTCTACGAGTTTCCCACTCGTAATAACGACTTTGTGGTGGCATTCATGTGCGTTCAACTCGTAAATACGATCTATCCGACATGACTTGAACGAACCATATGATGACTTGAAAGGCCGTCTGTGCATGTAGGCAGCTCACCAGGTGCTGGAACAGAGCCTCACCGTTCATTGCATCAGGATCCATGCTGCTAACGAGCATAGACAAAGCTCTCTCGGTAGACTAATTACCCTATCAAACTTCAGCAGCACCAGAACATTAGAACAACTTTGTGGACGCTGGAGTCATTTGTCAGTTTTTGAAGTTGGGACGCTTTGTGGCAATCAGTGCCAGAGAAAACAAAGGAGTTGCTGGGTAATGTAGTGTTTAAAGGCCAAGAGTGGGAGCTGCAGCTGCTCTCATAAAGTTTCATTTGTGGAGGTTATAATATTTTAATTATCGTATTAGCAATCTGAATAAGATTGAGGGTAATGTCTTTCCATATAAGTGATTGATGTAAAAGTAATGTGGATTAAATATCTAATAAATGTTTGACAGGTTTCAGAATAAGGGATAGTTCACCCAAAAACGGAAAATGTACTCACCCTCATGTGAGATCCCCATTGGTGGATAAAAAAGTTTACTCAATTGATCAATCAATCAATGAAAATATTTGGAGTATACCTTCATACAGCTCTTTTCCATTGACGATAATATCAATAGCATGACAATCATAATCTTGACTATATGTACCAAAATGATACAATAAATAATTATTAATAAGAATTAAATAATAAAAAAATTAAATAATTAAGCCTACATCTGAGCTTACAACTTACTGTATAAAATGTTGTTATAAATATTAATAAATATTTAATTTTTATGCACAAAAAATAGACATTGTATGTCATATTGCAGTTGTTATTTTATAAATGTATTTCTAATTGTGATGACAATTGACCTAATTATTAACATCACATTATTGACTAAGCAAATGCTCAACTTAAACCTAATCTATAGACCAATAGATCTCATATTTATTTATCAAAAGAGATCATGGTACAATATTTAAGCAAATGAAGTGTATCTCTGTGATATTGTATCTCAATGGCAAGTCAGTGTGGCACATTAAGAAGGCCTGAAGGATAAAATTAGTGCATTTTATGAATCCTACAATGATAAATAGTATATATGTAACATAAAAATATGATTTACATGATCTGTCTGTACTGCCCCTCCCATTTCAAAACTTGAGTGGCATCTGTGAAGTAAATAGGAGCAATATTATTTTAATATTATTGACAGAATCAATCTGTTGAGTCTCAAATCCCAAGGCTTCTTGCAGACAATACCACAAAAGGACTTCATAATGCATAAATATCAGAGAGGTCATGAAACGTCTCCAGGTTACGCATGTAACCATGGTTCCCTGAAGGGTACGAGACGCTGCGTCGAAACGCTACGGGAGTGAAGCAAGCGCTGGCAGGGATGCTGGAAGTATGGCCCTGAGACGCAGCATCTAGTTCCCTTCGGGGAACCATGGTTACATGCGTAACCTGGAGACACTCCCCTTCAAGAACTCGAGCTGCGTCGAAACGCTACGGGAATGAGAATGCCCATGCCGCCAGGCTTGCAAATCCCTGCCTAGTGTGGAAGAGCACAACTGAGGCGAGAGAAAAGGGAGCCAGGAATGGCTAAAGTAGGTGGGGCCTGCCATCCCGAAGGCCAACTTCTGGAGGAGTGAGCCTTGACCCCCGAAGGAGAGGGGAGATCAGAGGGCTCAAGGCTATGGAATGGCATCCTGATCCACCACTTAGCATAAGCTTCTCTGGCCGGAGGCCTCAGCCTGAGCGCACCGTGGAGGAAACGTGTAAGAAGAAGGTGTCTTCCCACTGAATGGCCACCGAGAGGGGCTTGGTAGGCCGCAATGGAAGTACAGTTTCCTCATAGAGGGAGCTCTGGATGGAGGATGGTCTCAACAACCTTGGTTGAGAGACCAGAAGCTATGAGTTGTGCCTCCTCAGAGGCCACACTCACAGCTTCCACAGCTCCGGGGGAGGGCGCGCCCTCCGCCTGTGAGAGGAGATCTCTCCTGACAGGAATCTCCCATGGAGCGCCGTCGAGGAGAGAAATCAGGTCCAAGAACCATACTCGGCCCGGCCAGAACGGGGCCACTGTCTTGCAGTCGACTGACCTCGTTCCAGTGCACGCTCTCCAGAACTCCCGGGAGCAGAACAATCGGGGGAAAGGTGTACTGACGAAGCCTCGGCCACGTCTGTACCATGGCATCCAGCCGCAGTGGAGCTGGATGAGTCCGAGAGAGAACCAGAGGGGACCGTGCAATATCATCTGAGTCGCAAACAAGTCCACCTGAGCCTGGCCAAAGACTTTCCAAGTCTGCTTCACCCCTCGGGCTGAGGCATCTATTCCCCGGGCCTCGGCCCCTGTCTCGACAGGATGTCTGCCCCCACATATATAAAAGACCACTGCTGTGTTGTCGGTGCGCACCAACACATAGCGATCTCTTAGGCCTGGGAGGAAGTGTTTCAAAGCTAGAAACACGGCCAGCATCTCCAGTCAACTTATCCACTTGAGATGGCGGCCGCTCCACAGGCCGCGGGCCGAGCGGCCACTTATGAGAAACAAGGTTTCCTTCACATTTCTAAGGCACGTAGGCACCGCCACGTGACCTTGAGCATGCGAAGCGGGTTTCCCCTCGAGGAGAACTCCTTGGTCTTAAGCCACCACTGTAGGGGTCTCATGTACAGCAGGCCAAAAGTAACCATGTTGGACGCGACTGCCATCAGACCTAGCAGTCTGGAACTGCTTGACAGTGAGTGACCAGCCTTCTCTCACTCTTGCAACGAGGATCGACTCGATCCGAGCAGGAGACATACGTGCCTGCATCGTGGTCGAATCCCACACCACACCCAGGTAAGTGGTTCTCTGTACTGGAGAAAGCACACTTTTCTTGGCATTAAGTCTTAACCCCAGCTCTTTCGTGTGAGTGAGAACGACATCTCGATGTTGAACTGCCATTCACTCTGATTGAGCTAATATCAACCAATCGTCGACGTGGTCGTGAAAGTGTGGGGTGAGAGTGCAAGGCCAAAGGAAGAACTCGGTGTTGGTAAGCTTTTGCCCCCAAAAGCAAACCTCAGGAACTTCCTGTGATGAGGAAGGATGGAGACATGTGCATCTTTTAGATCGATCGTGCCAAACCAGTCCTTGGACTTGATCTGAGACCCGATTTGTTTGAGTGCGAGCGTGCTGAACTTCAGTCGCCTGACTGAGCGGTTCAAATGATGCAGATCTAAAATAGGACGCCACCCTCCATCCTTCCTCGGAAAGGTGAAGTACCGACTGTAGAACCCGGACTCTGCTACGTGAGGAGGGACCACCTCGATAACATCCGTGGAAGTCCCGAGCCTCTTAGCACCGCTACGTTTCCTACGCAACTGAGAGAAGCGCTCGCCGGAGACCGCTGTGCCCTGGAACACTGGCAGGGTCGGCAGACCGATCACCTGAGGGCACTGAGGAGAGACGGGCACCGTGTAATGCAGTGTACACCCCTCTTACCCAGAGGGAGCTGGCCCTCAGAAGTCCTATAGGCCTTAGGCGTCAGGACGTTTTAGACTGAGACTATCCAGCGAGAATGACGGTCAGCAGAACCGCCTTCCGCTAGAAGCCTTCGGCCTGGGAGCGCCACTGTGTCTCTAGACTCTGCGGAGTACGAGAAGTGACGCCCCCAGAATGAGGAGCTGGAACACGGTAGGTTGGGACTGCTCCCGCCCAGCAGCCCCTGCTGACCGCCTCAACCTCCTCAGAGGAAGAGAGGTAAACTCGTGCTCTTACTCGAGAAATTTTTATCCCAAGAGCCCCTGTATATCTAACTGTTTTCTTTTTCTCATAGTCAGATAAATACTTAATTTAATTCCTCAGAATTAAATGCAGCCAAACAACCAGAAGAGTAAACACTGTCTGGTGTGATAGACTTCATATCAAAAATCGAAAATGATATATCTAACTTCTCATAGTCAGATAAATACCTCATTTAATTCCTCAGAATTAAATGCAGCCAAACAACCAAATGAGTAAACACGGTCTGGTGTGGTAAGATTCACATCAAAAACTGAAATGATGTAATACACGTGTTGCCTCGGCAGCGCGCAAGCCACTTGGTCACACAAACAATATCAATCTCCTCTGAGAAAACAGCCGCAGCAGCGAACTCTAACTCAGAGGGGGAAGAAACCGCGGAGCGGGCTTCCGAGCCTCGAGAGCGACCACTGGATCTAGGGAGTGCAGGCGCTGCCGTGCCTCAGCAATAGCAGATAGGGACTCGCCCGTCTACATTCCCTCCACCGGATCCATATGCAACCTCCTTGGAGGAAGACAGGCAGAGCGTCGAGCCCTCTCACTGGGGGCAAAGAACCGCAGCACGGGCTTCCGAACCCGAGAGCAGGCTCTGGATCTGGTAGGTGAGGAAGAAGATAGGGACTCGCCCATCTACATTCCCTCCACCGGATCCATATGCAAACCCCACGAGCACAGTCGCCGCTCCGCCTCTGCGAAAGCCCTCGAGAGCTTACTCTGCGTGTTTTGCTCCCAAGCAGACAACACACAAACCATGTGTATCCCCACCCGAAATGTAGTGCAGGCAGGGAAGAACACACAGCCTGAGATGCTGCCCGCTCTCGCCGTATGTTTATCTACACTCGTATTGGTAAAATAAAGAGTGATAATGGACAGACAACACCAAATAAGACTGACACACACAGAGCGCTTGCTGAATGACAGAAAGCTGACGCCGATTTCACCGCACGTGCTTTTATGCTTCCTGGTCACTACGTCACCCCGCCCGTGATGTCTCGCCCATCCATTGGACTGATTACACATGTGATTCAGAGCGTAGTCACGCTGGAGGCATTCCCGTAGCGTTTCGATGCAGCTCGAGTTCCTGAAGGGGAACATTGCACATGTGATTTTCTCTTTGCGATGCAGTAATGCTAACTATCACCAGCAGGTGACTATCAGAATCAGAATCAGAATTAGCTTTATTCGCCAGGTGTGCAAACTTGGGTACAGGGATGATGGTGGAACGTTTGAAGCAGGAGGGGACTACACACAGCTCCAGGGATCTGTTGAAGATCAATGTGAAGATGGATGATAGCTGAACAGCACAGGCTTTGAGGCAGGCTGGAGAGACACCGTCTGGGCCTTTGGCTTTCCTTATCTTCTGCTTTCTGAAGACTTTGCATACATCCTCTTCACAGACCTTGAGTGCAGGATGAGAAACAGTAGGGGGGATGGAGGGGGAGGGTGTTGATGGCTGTGCTGTGAGATGGTCGGAGTGGGTGTGGGGTGTCAGACCAGGCTTTTGCTTTTCAAACCTGCAGTAGAACTCGTTCAGGTCTTCAGCCACTTGTTGATTGGCTTCAGTGCTGGGGGATGGGGTCTTGTAGCGGGTAATGGCTTTCAGGCCTTTCCACACTGATGTAGAGTCATTACTTGAAAGCTGTGCTCATCCAGATCAGTAGCTGCAGCCTCAAAAACACTTCAATCAGTAAGTTCGAAACAGGCCTGTAAATCCTGCTCTGCTTCAGCAGTCCATCTTTTTACAGTTTTCACTACAGGCTTAGCAGATTTGAGTTTCTGCCTGTAGGCTGGTAGAAGATGAACCAAAGGTGATCAGAGAGTCCCAGAGCTGCTCGGGGGACAGAGTGGTATGCATCCTTTAAAACAGTGTAGCAGTGGTCCAGTATATTGCTGTCTCTGGTGGGGCATGTGATGTGCTGTCTATATTTAGGCAGTTCACAGGTGAGATTAGCTTTATTAAAATCACCGAGAATGATAATGAAAGAGTCCGGATAATGCTGCTCTGTGTGTTTAATATGATCGGCCAACAGTTCTAGCGGGGCGCTCACACGCGCGTCAGGAGGAATGTACACACTCACCAGAATAAACGAGGAAAACTCCTGCGGTGAATAAAAAGGCTTACAGTTAATGAAGAGAGCTTCCAAATTTGGGCAGCACATCTTCTTTAAAACTGTCACGTCTGTACACCAGCCTTCATTGATATAAAAACATAATCCACCGTGTGACGAGAGGGGCGGGGCTGAGAGCCGTGGGAACAGAGCGAGGCCGGTGGAGTAATTGATAATGAGCGACACCTGCACCACTCACCGGTCTCGAGTCTCACGGAGGAGCTCCAGAAGGATACAAAGGAGGCGTGACGACAGTGAAAGAGGAGAGAGGACCAGGCCTGGAGTTTATTTTGTGTTTTGGTTTTGTTTGTGCGCGACAGTCTTCTGTGAGGGGCTGTCGCGCTATTTTGTGTTTATTTTATTATTAAAGTTTCTTTGAATGTTCACCGGTTCCCGCCTCCTTCTTCCCGATCTACAAACTACGTTACATTGGAGTAAGTTGACGGGGAGGGCGGTCGAACTCGCTGCCGGCAGCCCGGGCTGTGGAGGGACGGCTGCCGTCCGTGAGGGAGCGGAGGAGTCGCCACCGTTCGCCTGAGGCCGGAGCCTGCTGCCATCCGCCATGATGGGGAGGAGCAGAGAACGGGGGACTGCTGCCGGCTGCCCGAACACGGAGGAGCCGTCGCCGTCCACTGGGCGGCGGAGGAGTGTCGTGCCGTCCACCGAGGGCTGTCCAGTGCCACTGCCTGGCATCGCGGAAGAGCTTACCCAGCTGGTGGAGGGCCGAGCGGCAGTGTGTCTGGGAACCGGAACAAGATTTTATTTTTTTTTCCTCTCTCCCCTCTCTCGTCTCTGTCTCTCCTCATCCTTCCATCTCCTTTTCTCTCGCCTCTTCTGTCTGTCCTTACCCCCAGGTACGCCACGGCCGCCGTGATCGGCTCCCCCAGAGGGGGGAGGGGGGGAGTAGAGCGCAGTCTCGGGAGTACCCCCCGGCCTGCGAGGGGCGATGGGGGTATGTGACGAGAGGAGCGGGGCCGAGAGCCGTGGGAACGGAGTGAGGCCGGTGGAGTAATTAATAATGAGCGACACCTGCACCACTCACCGGTCTCGAGTCTCACAGAGGAGCTCCGGAAGGATACAAAGGAGGCGTGACGACAGTGAAAGAGGAGCGAGGACCAGGCCTGGAGTTTATTTTGTGTTTTGGTTTTGTTTGTGCGCGACAGTCGTCCGCGAGGGGCTGTTTGTGTTTATTTTATTATTAAAGTTTATTTGAATGTTCGCCGGTTCCCGCCTCCTTCTTCCCGATCTACAAACTACGTTACACACCGCCTCTCATTTTCCCCGATGACTCTGTGACGCGGTCCACTCTGAACAGCTGGAAGCCCGTTAGATGTAACGTGCTGTCCGAGATGGCTCCGTTCAGCCGGGTTTCCGTGAAGCAGAGCGCAGCGGAGTTTAAAAAGTCATTGTTTGTTGGGGTGAGGAGTCGTAGTTCATCTGATTTATTTGCTAGGGAGCGGAGATTCGCCAGATGAATGCTCGGCAGCGGAGTCCTAAAACCGCGCTGTCGAAATTTCACGAGCGCGCCGGCACGTTTCCCTCACTTGCGTCGCCTGGAGAGCTTGTATAGGAACGCAGCTCCTCCGACTAAAATGTCCAGTAAAACATCTGAATGCTCAAATGTCAGCAGAAAGTTATTTGGTGTGCTATTTCTGATGTCCAGGAGTTCGTTCCTAGTAAAGCTGATCGGGAAAAAATTGCTTAAGACAGGACAAACAAACAAAAAAAGTACAAGTACCAAGTAGCGACAAACCATGGCTGCCATCCGGGGCGCCATCTAAAACAAACATCAGACTATGACTATGTCAGACTATGACATCATTCTCACCAAAGTACATCACGATTTAGACGCAAGCAGTCACAGTATATTCCCACATGTCAGCGTGAATATGAGCTCATCTCACGTGACTGGTAATGTATGTGCAGCCGGTCATTTATAATGCATGACGGATCCCGTCATGCCTGTGAGGTAAGAAAACAACAAAACCATTAGGTTTAGACTCCTCAGTATTGTACAGATAATATATTTCTGTTGATAGATTTGCATCAGACCGGGTTTTCTAATTAGAAAAAGTAACTTGACAGTCTTTCATTTAAATGAAGAGCCAAGATCAAAATGTTCAAAATCTCTTAAAGGGACATTTCAACCAAAAATAAAATTTCTGTCTTTGTTAACTAACCCTCGTGTCAGTCCAAACTTGTATAATGTTATTTTTTCCTTCAAAAGGAAGAGTTGGAAGTATCTTTATGTTTTATTAAAACAGGTTAAAGTGACTGTATCTGTCAAACTCCAAAAAAGGATTAAAAGAGCTAAAGTTTTATGGGACTTCATGGTGCTTTTTTGTCCTTTTTGAAGACTTTGTCACTTTGAAAGATTGTTTGTCTGAAAAAGGGCTGCATGATGCATTCTTCTGTGCTTCATTGAAACCCCCCCCCCAGCATATTATGCACTGAGAAAAAACAAGCAAATGGTGTAGCATTACTTTGAAACAATTTTCACTCAGAAATTGCTAGTAAATTTCACAAATAAATACAAGAAAGGCAAGTAACACTGAATTAAATGCAACATTTTGAAGTACACTGAAATTTTTTTTGGTGTATAAACAGTTTTCACTCAGAAACTAATAGTACATTTCACAAACAATTATGAAGAAATGGCAAGCAACACTGAATAAAATGTGAAATTGTTAGAAAGACTAAAATTATTTATTTATAGTATTTTCGTTTAAACTTCAGTACTTCAGTAATCTTTATTTACAACTTTGAAAAATTATTTTTACAGTGTATTTTCTTGTAAAATGTACTGAAATAATTTTTGTTTTATATACAACTTTTTACCATTTGGAATTAAAACAGCATGAGGGTGAGTAAATAAGGACAGATTTGTTTTTATTTTATTTTTTATTTTATTCTATTCTATTTTATTTCTATTTCAATTTCAATTTTATTTTAATTTTTCATGTCTGTGGCTGTGCAGTCCATTTCACTTGTGTATTTCCCTCCTTTTGAATACACACACACAAAAACTCTCTCACAGTCATGGGGCAATTCTTTCTCTTTTTTCCTCCATCATGGATCAGAGAAGAAAGCGCTCTTATCTGCGTCTGTAGCCTCTGTGATTTCTGAGAACACTTAGGCCACGGGAGGATGGCAGAACGGACTCCTAACTGAATTGTCTAATTGCTCTTGTCTGCAGAGCGGCCCCCTCCATTAGCAGTGATGCATCCTGGGAGAGAACCTCCCTCTGTGGCCATCCTGCCTCTAAGAAACTCCCACCAACAGCAGCTGCATCACAGGAGGAGAACCAAGAGGATGGAGAGGGGCAAAGCAGGACTGCGCTCCAAGAAACTGGCCATCCTGTCTCGGTCGCTCATCATCTGCAGCTCCAGCACCAATGAGGACGCGTCCAGTCCAGAAGAGAGGTACCGTGAGCCCTGGGACAGTGGGCTGGAGGAGACACACCGCAGGGACCCGCTGGAAGGGTCCATGGGAAATTCAGAAAAATACATGACGAGGAGCGTCAGCATCCAGCCGCCTCAGAGGGGCCAGGAGGACCCCAAAAGAACTATGAGGAGGTCCTTCTCCATCAAGGTATGTGTTCCTGATGACATCACAGCTGCTGGGCTTGCCTATTGGTTGCATCTGATGACATCACAGAAGTGGTGTCACAGGTAGAATAAACTTCTGTCAGACCTGCATTTAAGTTTCCATCACTCATTTTCCAAATGTGAATACTTCTGGGTAGCATCTCAAAAAATTTGAATATTCTGAAAAAGTTTATTTTTTTGTAACTTATTTCAAAAAGTTTTCATATATACTTTAATATATTCTAGATTCATTACATGTAAAGTAAAACATTTCAAAATATTTTTTTGTTTTAATTTTGATGATTAGAGCTTACAGCTCATGAAAGTAAAAAATCCAGTATCTCAAAATATTAGAATATTTCCTAAGATCAATTAAAAAAGGATTTGCAAAACAGAAAAGTTCAAGTTCTTTAAATTATGTTCATTTATGCACTCAATACTTGGTTGGGGCTCCTTTAGCACAAACTCCAGCATCAGTGAAGCGTGGCATGAAGCGATCAGCCTGTGGCACTGCTGAGGCACTATTGAGCCTTCAGCTCGGATCCACTGTTTCTCAACTTTCTCTTGAAAATATCCCATAGATTCCATATGGGGTTCAGGTCAGGCATGTTGGCTGGCCATTCAAGTACAGTGATATCATGGTCAGCAGAGCACTTGGAAGTGGTTTTGGCAGTGTGGGCAGGTGCTAAAGTCCTGCTGGAAAAGGAAATCAGCATCTCCATAAAGCTTGTCAGCAGATGGAAGCATAAAGTGCTCCAAAATCTCCTGGTAGGTGGCTGCATTGACTTTGGACTTGATAAAACACAGTGGACCAACACCAGCAGACGTCACGGCATACCAAATCATCACTGACTTCAGAAACTTCTCACTGGACTTCAAGCAGCTTGGATTCTGTGCCTCTCCAGTCTT
>NW_015505659.1:518064-537062 GCF_001515645.1 Sinocyclocheilus grahami | reverse complement strand
ACTGCTGAGGCACTATTGAGCCTTCAGCTCGGATCCACTGTTTCTCAACTTTCTCTTGAAAATATCCCATAGATTCCATATGGGGTTCAGGTCAGGCATGTTGGCTGGCCATTCAAGTACAGTGATATCATGGTCAGCAGAGCACTTGGAAGTGGTTTTGGCAGTGTGGGCAGGTGCTAAAGTCCTGCTGGAAAAGGAAATCAGCATCTCCATAAAGCTTGTCAGCAGATGGAAGCATAAAGTGCTCCAAAATCTCCTGGTAGGTGGCTGCATTGACTTTGGACTTGATAAAACACAGTGGACCAACACCAGCAGACGTCACGGCATACCAAATCATCACTGACTTCAGAAACTTCTCACTGGACTTCAAGCAGCTTGGATTCTGTGCCTCTCCAGTCTTTCTCCAGACTCCAGACCTTGATTTAATAATAATAATTAATAATTTATGCATTTAGCAGACGATTTTATCCAAAGCGACTTACAGTGCATTCAGGCTATACAGTTTTTACCAGTATGTGTGTTCCCTGGGAATTGAACCCACTACCTTTTGCACTGACCAATGCTCCTATGCTCTACCACTGAGCCACAGGAACACTATTGCATTTGATTTCCAAATGAAATGCAAAATTCACTTTTATCTGAAAAGAGGACTTTGGATCACTTAGCAACAGTCCAGTTCTTTTTCTTCTTAGCCCAGGTAAGATGCTTCTGACGTTGTTTCTGTTTCAGAAGTGGCTTGGTAGCTCTTTTCCTGAAGACGTCTGAGTGTGGTGACTCTTGATGCACTGACTCCAGCTTCAGTCCACTCCTTGTGAAGCTCTCCCAAGTTTTTGAATCGGCTTTGCTTGACAATATTCTCAAGCTTGCGGTCATCCCTGTTGCTTGTACACCTTTTCCTACCCAATTTCTTCCTTCCAGTCAACTTTGCATTTCATATGCTTTGATACAGCACTCTGTGAACAGCCAGCCCTTTCAGTAATGACCTTCTGTGACTTACCCTCTTTGTGGAGGGTGTAAATGATTGTCTTCTGGACCATTGTCAAGTCAGCAGTCTTCCCCATTATTGTGGTTTGAAAGAACAAGAGATACCCAGAATTTATACTGTAGGGATGGTCATTTAATGAAATTCAAATGCAAATATTCTAATATTTTGAGATACTGGATTTTTGACTTTCATGAACTGTAATCTCTAATCCTCAAAATTAAAACGAAACAAAAAAACTTTTGAAATGTTTTACTTTACATGTAATGAATCTAGAATATATGAAAGTTTAACTTTTTGAAATAAGTTAAAAAATTTAAAATAAAAAATCTAATGTTTTGAGATGTACCTGTGTGTTGAAGACGTCTGAGTGTGGTGACTCTTGATGCACTGACTCCAGCTTCAGTCCACTCCTTGTGAAGCTCTCCCAAGTTTTTGAATCAGCTTTGCTTGACAATATTCTCAAGCTTGCGGTCATCCCTGTTGCTTGTACACCTTTTCCTACCCAATTTCTTCCTTCCAGTCAACTTTGCATTTCATATGCTTTGATACAGCACTCTGTGAACAGCCAGCCCTTTCAGTAATGACCTTCTGTGACTTACCCTCTTTGTGGAGGGTGTAAATGATTGTCTTCTGGACCATTGTCAAGTCAGCAGTCTTCCCCATTATTGTGGTTTGAAAGAACAAGAGATACCCAGAATTTATACTGTAGGGATGGTCATTTAATGAAATTCAAATGCAAATATTCTAATATTTTGAGATACTGGATTTTTGACATTCATGAACTGTAATCTCTAATCCTCAAAATTAAAACAAAACAAAAAAACTTTTGAAATGTTTTACTTTACATGTAATGAATCTAGAATATATGAAAGTTTAACTTTTTGAAATAAGTTAAAAAATTTAAAATAAAAAATCTAATGTTTTGAGATGTACCTGTGTGTGTGTGTGTATATATATATATATATATATATATATATATATATATATATATATATATATATAACATAAATATATACATTTATAAACTAAAACTAAAATGTTTCGTTACTTGAAATAAAATGTTATATATATATACATATACATACTGTCTTTAAATATTACTTTATTTCAGCTATTTGCCAAGTCATCATTTCTCATTTTCATTTAAAGTATATATTTTTTTTTTTTGTCTTTGCCATTAAGGTGAAATAACATCAAGAAGGAGATGTAAAAATCACAGCCAAATGATTTATTTATAAGACTGACAATGAAAGGTCAAATACAAATACAAACCATACTGCATTGTGGGATACAGTGTTTCACAATTGATCATCTGAATATTTCATGCACACAGAACATTCGCATGCTGTGCACAGCACGCATACTGCATGCTGCAGAAATAGTATGAGTAGTATGTTATGGTATTTCAAGCAAAAGTGGGACTGAAGATTTTAACAGTTTTGATCATGATGATTTTTGTTTCCTTAGCCCTTCACATATGAAGTTACCCTGCTAAAATGATCTGCTCTCTCCTGCTCTCTTTAACTCTCATCTAGTTCATTCTGTGAAACATTGCAGCTCTTTATAGCGGGGCCTGTAAAGGTCACTGATGTGGTTCATGGTCTAATAAAACACAGCTATTATGGTCACACTTACCTCAGCTGTCAAACCGTAGATTTCTTTGGTTGTTAACAGCTCTTTTTATATGGAGGAATAGTAGTGCCCTTGTCTGACTGATCTGATGGCTCCTCTGGAACAGGAAAGCAGTTTCTGGAGAATGTGTGTCGCCTCGCGGGAGGAGGGTCTGCAAGCGGGTGATAACAAACTTCAGTCCAGCAACAATGGTGCGTCTGTTGGACAAGACTTACACAGGTAATAATCAGCTCATTTTGACTGCTTTATATGTTGTCCAAACACAGGGTTCAACAATAAGGATCTTTCACTGAAGCAATTTTTACTATTTCACTGAAGCAATTTTTATAGTTGATACACTGTAAAAAAAAAAAAAAAAGATAACGAGAATTCATATTTCAGTTTTTATTTCATCTTTAATTCAACGTGTTACTTGCAGTTTATGTGCAATTATTTATGAGTGAAAATTGTTTCAAAGTAAATCCTTAAAGAAAAATTTACGAATGATAACTTTTATTATTAAATGTTAAATAATGGTTCATGATGTAATCGAAGCTTATGAAGCAATCTCCTCAGTATATAGAGGAACTCTCTAAATTACATAAAAATAATAAATAATACATTTATATTTATTAATAAAATTTTATATTTAAATGTGATTAAAATGTTAATTAAATCAATAATAAAATAATACGAATAAGAATAATACATGAAGTATATTGAGGAACTAAAATAAAATTAACAAAATAAAATTATTTAAATTAAATGAAAGTAATTGAAAGTATTTTTTATTAACTGTAATTAATTAAAACAAATTAAAATGTTTATTAATTTAATAATAATAACAATGCTAATTACACATGAACTGTATGGTGTAACTAAATACAATTCTTTACATTAAATAATAATAATAATAATAATAATAATAATAATAATAATAATAATAATAATAAATGAGGTGTATGATGTAACTAAATAAAATCATATACATGAAAAAAATATTATAATAATACTATTATAAATACAATTTATTTAATTAAAAATAATAAAATGTTAATAAACTCTTATAATAATACTATTAAAAATGATAATAATAATAATGCATATTATTATTATTTGTAGTAGTAAAATATTAATAATAATAAAAAAAACTATATGTATCACTTATATAATTTATATAAGTGCTCACACTGACCCTTGTCCATCTGTCTATCCTTACTGTTGAACCCTCTAACAAATGTCCTATTCACATGTTCCCATGAAAAATGCATGTGTGTAAACATACACCACACATACACACAGCTCTCAGCATATTACAGCGTAAACATAAGTGCCATAATGCACATATTCTGTTGTTTTCTGTCTCTAGGGACACTTACATCTACTTTGGAGACAGACTTGCCCCATTTAACGGACAGATTATAAATGATCAAACAAAACCGGAGGCTGATCCAGAGAAAAGGCCCGTGCTGAAGACTGAAGTAAGACTTTATCAGCTGTTTGTCCATTACAAACATCAAAACATTCATCTGATCTGATCTGAGGCCAGTTCTGTGGGTTGGGATAGATCAACGTCTTTTTTAAGCATTCTGAAAATGTCAGACGACCGACCGAGATCCCAAATAACTCCTACACTCCCACAAACTCAGCTATGCTTCTGAGAGTAGGTGGACATTGCCCTGCAAAAATTAGGAGGTTATTTCTCTGAAACAAACCATCTATTGTTCTTGTTTAATTTGAAAAATCCAACAAAATGAGCGTGCTGTTTAGTTGAGAATGGTTTCAATTAGCCATATTACAGAAATACTTAAACTAATAAGTGAAGTTCAAAAATATCAGGAAACTGTCTGCTTTGGAAAAATTTAGGAAATCTGAAACATTTTTAATCATTGCAGGATTATTTTCAGTAAAATGAACCATTTTGCTTTGTAGTTCTGAGATATAGGTTATATTTATTCAAATAAGATAAACATTACAAAAAGAAGATACAATGAATGCGAACAATTTTCATGAGGTTTACATTAATTGAAGAAAATGTGAATGCAAACATCAAAAAATATGTTTTCAAATACATTTAAAATATACATAAAATAGCCAAAAAAACATTTGTTAAAATATGTTTAAAATTATATGTAAATATATTTTCTAACAATACATATTTTTGCCATTTTTTAAAAATATGTTAAATATATAAAAAAAAATAAACATATTTTTTAAAAGGATAGATTTTGCCCTCTATACAGTATTTCAGCAAAAAAAAAAAAATACATCTCACATTTGAAGAAAAACTTCAACTTCAACTGTCTATAACTCGTGTATATATATCTGCATTTAGCCTAAATGTAGGCTACTTTAAGATTGGAAATGTATTTTCTTGCCCTTGAAATACATTTTGAAGTCTATTTTGGTATATGAAGGTTAAAGGGGTCATATGATGCGATTTCAAGTTGTCCTTTCTCTTTGGAGTGTTACAAGCTGATTGTGTATAGATAAGATCCCTGAAGTTGCAAAGACTAAAGTCTCAAAACCAAAGAGATATTCTTTATCAAAATTAAGACTCTGCCACGCCCCCCTAAAACGGCTCGTTCTAACACGCGGAGTCAGCTGTCTTAACTGTGGCTTGTGTACTGCAAACATATTCATCACTGTGTCTGTCACGAGACTCTGTTCCCCTTTCGGGCTCTGTCTTTACATTTATTTTGAAAGATGAAGCTTGTGATTATGGTAAGGGGCGTTACATTTCCGACGAGTGCTTGCGGTGTTCGGCCAATCACAATGCACTGGGTCAACTGGCCAATCAGAGCAGACTGCGCTTGTCGGAAGGAGGGACTTTGTAGAAAACGAAGCATTTGAGAGAGGCGGGGCATAGAGGACTTACAATAATGTACAGTATTTGAAAAATAATGTGGTTTTTGAACATTAAAGCATGTCAACATATTCTGTTACACCAAATACACAAAATAATGATCTTTTAAAAAGCATCATATGACCCCTTTAAAACTAAATTTATTTTTTTTTAATATAAAAATATATTTTATTGAGCTTCACTGTTTACAACATATATTTAAAATATATGGTTACTAGGTGGGTATTTCCTGGCGTAAGTCAAAAGAGCCCAGCGTTAATTTACTAGATATGGTTTGGATCCTTTTTCAATGTAAACAAAATTGTATGTCTGATCACTTAGAAAAATAAAAATACACTTCTCTTCCAAAAGCAACATGATTTGAGATATAATCTGTTGCATAAATGGTGTGAGACAAGTTACAACCAAAGTTTAATACTCATGGGTTATGGGTTTAGTAATAGTGAAGCTTACCTTTGCAAACCGCACATAACCAGCTAAGCATACTTGGTTCGACCTCTCTTTGAGCAGATCTATAACACACAAGTCAAATGTGATTAAACAGACCTTAACCAACACAGAATCCATTCAAGACACTGAGCAGATCCCAGATGCAGCAGAAACTAATTTAATTCAGGATGGAAAAAGAGACACAGAATAGTACAGAATGGTACAGGTTTTTTTTGGTACGACCCATTCAGATTTTGAGGAGAATCGTAGCATGTTTATCTGTTGTTTGTGTACTGCAGGGTTTCTCTCCATGTGAAAGCAGAGCTCTGTTCGCTAATGCCAATGAATCAGACCAGCTTGGCTACACTTATGGAGAAAAGGAGGCAATGGGAAACAACAATAACTTGAAGGTGGGGAGCATACCCTGTTTTTCCCTTCAGCTGGAAAATCCTCAGTTTCAAAGTGGTCTTTGTGATCTTTAGCTTAATTAGGGTCATATGTTGTGTTTCGAAAGAGGGGTGGGTGGTATGACTGAAATGGATATATGGATGCCAGTTTCTGCCTTATTTATATCTTATTTTTTTATTTTTTTTATTATTATTATTATTATTATCATTTTTTAAATGGTTTTGAAGTCTCTTATGCTCTCCAAAGCTGCAATTCTTTGAACAAAGGTACAGTAAAAACAGTTATTATGTAATATTATTACAATTTAAAAAAATCTCCTTTCTATTTGGATACAATTTAAAATGTTATTTATCCCTGTGCTTTCAAAGCTGAATTTTCAGCATCATTACTCCAGTTTTCAGTGTCACATGATCCTTCAGAAATCATTCTAATATGCTGATTTGCTGCTCAAGAAATCTGTTTTTTGCTCCATAACATTTTGCCACCATGTCCACTGATATACACACTGAAATAAAGAATACAGTACAATCTCTTTCAGTCGACACATATCTACAGTATTTGTCATACCACCTAGCCCAATTTCTAAATGATTTCTAGAATACTATTTCTTCTAGCATCCTAATACCATGTCATGTGTATGTTTGCAGATGCCAATTATTAAGGTGTCAGACGATGACAGCAAGAACTGCGACAACGAGGATCAGAGCTGCCAAGAGACGTCATGCAAGAGATCTCGCTTCAACTCCACCAGTGAGACAAACCTGCATGAACACTAGAGTCAGAGCACTATCCCAATCCATCTCTCAGTATTTGTTTACAGTATAACTCAACTGTGCTAATCCCAGTTCAAGCGCTGACCACACACATGCAACACTGCACTGAAGAAAAGCGGCCTTTTTTATTACACAACTTCATAAACTCTTGAGAATATCCAACAGGAGATGTGAACATGTTTTTGTGCTCCTGAACATAAACATATGATGTTGTACTCACATGCTGTTAACATCGTCCAACATCGAGAGCACGTCTTATGTAACTCCACATGTCTCCACATGGTTTTAGGCGTTCACCCATACTGGATTGGAGACTTGGATACCATCATTATGAAAACGCCAGAGCTGTTCCCGTGTCCCGCCCACGCCACCACAGGCTTTTACGGCAACAGGAAGTCTCTCTCTCAGCAGCTGGAATTCCCTCACAGCATTCCACAGGTGAGGGAGGGACAGCTGGTCACAGAATCTGGACTGTTTGGGTCACATTAAAGGGATAGTTCACCCAAAAATGAAAATTCGGTCATTATTGTTTACTCACCCTCAAGTTGTTCCAAACCTGTATGAGTTTCTTTCTTCTGTTGAGCACAAAAGAAGATATTCTAACCTCTTAACTGTAAAAAAGATATAGAAGTTTAAATTTACTGTAAAGAAAATGTATTGTTTTATATAAAATAAATATTTTACAAAATTAATCCTAAATTAATATAAAATTAAAGCCATGTGTCTAAATAAGTTGTGTTCCAAATTTGTTTATTTATTCACTTTTTAATGCCATACCAGCATCAAGGCTATTTTCATGGCGATCTCTGAATAAATTATACAAGGCATACAATTAACAATTGCTTTACACGAATAGCCTACTAGACACTTTTCAATCTGGGTTTAGGTCTGGACATAGGACGGAGACTGCTTTAGTTAGGGTCTCGAATGACCTTCTCGTTATAGCTGATTCTGGGGCTTGTGGAATTTTGGTTCTGTTAGATCTTAGTGCTGCATTCGATACGATATGTCATAGCATATTACTGGACAGACTACATAGATGGATTGGTCTATCTGGAACTGTGTTGAACTGGTTTAAATCTTATCTTTCAGAACATTCTCAGTTTGTTTGCCTGGGTACTAGACTGATATCTCAGACTGCGCCTTTGTGTCAGGGTGTCCCTCAGGGGTCAGTTTTGGGACCTGTTCAATTTAGTATTTACATGCTGCCTCTTGGGCAGATTATTCAGAAGTATGGCCTGGGCTATCATTGTTACACGGACGATACCCAGATTTATATTAGCACTCAGCCTGATTCCACTTCTTCCTTTTTAACTCTCTCTGCCTGTTTGCTGGAAATTAAGGCATGGATGAAACACAACTGGTTGTTTTTCCTTGTTTCAGCCTCATTTTAAATTAAAAACCATGGGGGGAGGGCTTTTTCCTATAACGCGCCTAAATTATGGAATGCATTACCTGTGTTTATTAGGAATGCTGCTTACTTGGATTGTTTTAAGAAACTTCTTAAGACGTACCTTTTTACTGAAGCTTTTAATTCATGACTATTACTATGATTTTATTTTTGATATTAGTGCTTTGAGTATTAAGAAAGGTGCATTACAAATAAAATGTATTATTAGTATTATTATAACAAAAGGTTATAAAAGACATTTCAGATGTACACAAGACAAAAATACATCCAGGTGATACATTTTTAAATAAATCAGTTAGACATACCTCTGAATAAAACAGTTGTCTATTTACATTAAAAACAGTACAATCCAATAAAATATGCTTCACAGTCATTTTAGTTTGGCAAGTCAGGCATGATGGTGGTTCTTCACCTTTTAATAAATATCCATGTGTAAATCTTGTACGACCTAAAAGACACCTTGTAAAACCAACTTTCTCATACCTAGATTTAAAATAAGTTAAAAAAAAATAAATAAATAAATTCTTAGAGTAGGATTTGTTTCATATAGCTTATTTTCATTGTTTATCTGATTCCATCTGCCACAAAGTCATTAATATAAGAGTGTATCACAGGTTTGACATCACAAAAAGGAGTTCCAAATTTGAAGTTGATATAAAACAAATTGAGGTTCCTATGCAATTTTGTTTAGACTTTATACCACAAATAGCCACCGGGTGCCATAAACTCCAATGAATTTTTTTTAAATGCATTTTTCTGTCACAAATGTATACATTTCTCTCTCAATATTATTTATATCACAAAATACCCATACATATGGAATCGTGAGACAGACCTTTCCAACGATATGTACAGTATATTGTCAATATTATAAAAAGTTTTGATTCTAAAAGACGTAATACATTTTGTAATACGACACCCCCACTAAGGGGGAGGAGCCCGCTAAAAGATTTTAAAGTACCATTTCCACGAAAAAATTTCACGAAAAATTTCAGAACTCCTGTTATGATGTATATGTTTTGAGGTGCACTATTAAATCACATAAATTAATCTATTACTGTTCCTACATCATGTTAAACAACAAACAGTGGTAAAATATCTATTTAAGGGTCTTAGACCTTTCCAACAATATATAGTTTGTCATGATTAGATTAGGATTTAATCATAAGATATTGAAGTAAACTTAGGCATCCCGGTGGCGGGATGGTGACAGTTAAGGGGTTGAAGAATGTTGCTAACTAAACAGTTGATGGTAGCCATTGACTTCCATAGTATTTTTTCCATACTATGGAAGTCAATGGCTACTGTTAACTGTTTTTCAGAATGCATTTTGTGCTGCATTGGCCAGTGGAATGGGGAAAAAACGCAAGTTCTCGAGATGCGTTTTTTAAAACTTGAACTTATTTTAATTTGAGCACTGCATTTTTAGATCACCTTGTCATGCCAAAGACGCTGCGAAAGATGCAAGCAAAACACGTCTGTCTAGTGCGTTCACATAGAAAACAATGCAAAAGTAGTGCAATGGAATGGAAAAATGCATTTTGCGTGAACAGCCTTGCGTGAAGTCTTGTAAGATTTAAGTGAGAGAAATGTAAAATCAAATATTGTCATGACTGTAAGTGAATCGCAAACTGAATTTGTTTTGTATCCTAGCTAGGATTTTCCTTGTTATTTTAAAATAAAAGTCTGGTACAAATAAACATACTTAATGTTTATAATATAAAGCTCTCTTCCATGTCTGCTCACACCATTTATTGAAACTAAGCTGCAAAAATTGGCCATTCTGAAATTGTCATGGTCTATCACTATAACGTGTAGCCCACTGTTATTTTAGTATTATTAATAGGCCTATAGCTACTATTATTCTAATATACTAATATTTTAAATTAGCTTTTACTTATATAATTTTAGTTTTCATTGTAATTTTGAATTTAAGGTTTAGTAATTTTTTTAGTAAAGTGTTTTTGTCATTTTTATTAGCCTTTTTTTGTTTTAGTTATTGTAATTTTAGTACTTCAACACAAATGCATTTTATTTCCAAAGTTATGTGCGAAATTAAATTTTTTTTGTTTGTTTACATATTCACATTTTATTTTATTTCATTATTTCAGCTATATATATATATATATATATATATATATAGCTGTAAATATAAGTATATAAGTATAAAATTAAAATAACTGCATTTTATGATTACATTTAGTTTTTCAAATTTTAAATGATTAAATGATTAATTTTTACAGATCACAGATATACCATAGGTTGCAAAATCTAATTTTATTGCACAGTATAGAACAAATAATGCAAGTCAATTAATTGTTCAAACAAGCTTTAAAAATGTGCTTATCACTATTTGTCTAGCATAATTCCCCATCTTGTAGGCCGATGGTGAGTGTGAAGTTATGGAGGATGCAATCTGACTTTACTGCGAAAAGAATGACAATGAGTTTTATTATATCAAAGTGCCTGATTATGCTTGTGGATGGTTAGTGAATAAGTCATGGGTGTTTACACTGAAATAAATCAATGGTGCAGCTGTTTAGTTTCTAAGTTCAGAACGTGTTTTGCCTGAACAGTTCTGAATGAGAGAATGGCAGTGACTGGCTGTTGCACTTTATTTGATAAGGCCATCATTATACTGGTAATCAAATAAATGGCTGTTGCAGTAAGTGCTCAAAGCATCTCTCCTTCTCTAGAAGTGCTCTCTACAAAGTGCTTTCCCTCTCCACATCAGCGGAGTGGCTGTTTTTAATGAATGTCATGGGAATGGCACATGTAACTTCTCTGGGTAGCAGAATTTCATGAAATGAAAACATCTCATATTGTCCTTTTTGACCCTGAACGTAGGCCTTTGACCTGCTTACCACATTATTTGTGCTCTTTTTGGTCTCTGCAGGCTGTGGTTAGACCGTCTCGCTCTCTAAGTTCAGCACACTTGGTCCCGTCCTGCAGCACTGTGCAGGCCTTCATCATCTCCAACATTGTCCTCATGAAGGGCCATGGAAAGGTATCCAAATGTGTATCTGCAACAAATAATACAACGCACTGAATTCTCAACATATAAACCGCTGTCCTGGTATTCCAGGGCCTGGGATTCAGTATAGTAGGAGGAAGAGACAGCATGTACGGCCCAATGGGGATTTACGTGAAGACCATCTTTCCTGGAGGCGCAGCGGCCGCTGATGGAAGACTACAGGAAGGTAGGCTCATTAGTTAAATATCACACTGTAATTGGTAATGCATCCAGATCTATCCAGACACTTACTTCAAAATGAAGCTTTCCCATCAACACTCACAGCTGCATTACCCAGAAATGGATAGAAAACTATATTAGTGTTTCTGGTTTACAGGAGACGAGATACTGGAACTGAATGGCGAATCTCTGCATGGCCTGACCCATGAAGATGCCTTACACAAGTTTAAAGTGAGTAACCTCACCTGGATGGCTTCATGTTTCAAAGTTGACCTGCAATTAATGAACTGGCACACGTAATGAAGAAACACATAATGCATATTGGTAGACTGATTGGGTTGTTTAAGGGCTCATTGCTAACAGTAACTAAATTAAAACGTCACAGTAATGTGGTTAACTGGAAGTGGAAAATATATGTCACCTTATATTTATTTAAAAAAATTAAAATACAATATGTATATATTTTTTTCATGTAATATGTATATTTTATTTCAGCATTATATCAATTAATAATTTTAAAAAACATTTGATTATTTTTCAATAACAACACTGGTATGTTCAAAATTATATATCACGGCTTAAGTAATTTTGACCACAGTAGTGTATATACCACACAATATACTTATTTTTGCTGTAAATATAAATTTAAACATATAGAATTAAAATAATTACATTTAAGGATACAATTTTTATAAAATTATAGATTTTTATACAATTAAATATTGAAATTAAAATGTAGATTGCATCACAGATATAGTTAGTTACAAACAAGCTCAAGAATATTGTGCTGATCACAATTTGCCCAGCAAAATTTTTCAAATGTATATAATTATTTTAATCAGTATCTCTCTTTCTCTCTCTCTCTCTCTCTCGCTCTATATACATATTAAATAAACATTTATTTAATACAATATTTACTCAGAAAACAAAATGACAGAAAATAAAATGTCTAAAAAATGACCCAATATCAGCTGATTAATCCATCTAGACATTATGTCGATCTATCATTAATCTATCAGGTTTTACCAGCTATAAACTGTGATTGTCTTTCTGAAGCAAGTGAAGAAGGGTTTGTTAACGCTGGTGGTGAGGACCAGTCTGCGGATGGGCGCTGTGCCAGGCAGTCATGGCCAGGTGTCTCAGTTATGCCGATCCAGATCTCTGAGCTCCAGCACCAGTATCAGTCGAGTCAGTGCTGATCTGGGAGATTATAACTGCCTCAATAACCCTGCAAAAGCTCAGGACAGAGTCATGATGGAGATCACGCTGCAGAAGGGTGAGTATCCAAATCTCATCGATCACAGTTTCGTCACATACACACTTCAAAGGCAGTAAAAGATTTTGATTTGTTCTACCAGGCAATTAATAAGATTAAAATGTAATGCAATTTCATTTTTTCTCTCATGCAAAGCTATATACTGTATAAATAATGCAAAAGTTGTATGGACTAAATTTATGATATTGTAATGATGATTGATCATGCTTTTTGAAGCTTATAATTGCACAGTAAAAATGACTAGAATTGCTTGTTTTGTGTTTCACAGTAGAAAGAAAATCACACATGTTTGAATGACATGAGGGAGGGTAAATAACAGACATTTTATTTATGGATGGATTATCCCTGCATTTCTGACTGGTTTAAAAAACTGCATTGCAATTGTTGGTTAACTGTGTTAATGCAGAAGGCTCAGAAACATACGCACAACACACCCTATCAAAACTGAACACCGTCTTGGGTGTGATAAACACTGTGATGAGCTCCAGCCAGCTGTTGCTGAAGTTTCACACAAACATGTTCATTCTGAGCCTTGCACATAAACATCTTCAGAGCCAAACTGTGTCTTATTTGTGTAACTGCACAACAGCATAAATTCATAAAAATACTCGCCTGACAGTAAGGACGTTGTCTCATCTATACTTTAATTTTGTCTTAAAGCCATAGTTCACCAATGAAAGTTCTGTCATCATATTTTTTGATTTTCTCTCCTACAATGGGAAAAAAGGGAGATATGTGGGATGTTTTGAAAGAAAAAAAAAAGTAAACTGCACTGTCAAACTTCAAAAGGACAAAAAACATAATAAAAGCAGTATAAAAATAGTCCCTTGTGTGTTAAATTTTGAAGCTGTGCAATAGCTTTGTGCCTTTATTTCAAGAACAGACATGTAGTAAATATGCAGTTTTCGAATGCCATCTCTAAACTTCAAGATTGTAAACATGTAGAACATTGGGGTGGAACAATGTTTTAGGACGTAAAATATAAATAAAGACCAGAACCCACGGGGAATGGTCTTTATTTCAAGGTCTTTATTTTTATCTCAATAATTAAATAAATCAAGGATTTAAATGGATTTAGGGGAATAAAGAAAAAGAAAGAAGAACATTAAAAGGACAATAATAAGATTTTTTTTTTTGTAAAGTAGGCTTATTATTACTGTTTGAACTGTTTGCTAATATTTTTTATCTTAGCCTATATTCACCCATTCATTCTTATTTGTATGCCTAATGTGTTGAAAAAGCAAAACAGAAAAATGCTTCTTCCCTCGTCACAACACAACACAACACAGCACAGCACAGCACAGCACAGCACAGCACAACACAACCAAACACAACACAACACAACACACAACACAACACAACACAACACAAAACAATAAAACAAAGCAACAAAACAGTCGTTTGCATCACTGGATATTATTGTTAGTCATTTGACATTTTTATTATAAAATAATTGTCAGATATTACATGTTTAGCTTCTTACCTCGCACTCGCGCCGCTCGGTTTCTGTGAAAAGTAAAGCCCCGTCTTCTTTGATTTGATTGGCCATCTCAGTCATTTTGACATTGACGAATGGCAGGTGAGCCTAAACATGTGACTTGTACATTTTTTGTCAAATATTAAGTATTGAAGGGGACAGTTTGGCCATTTCTAATTACTTTACAGCCCTGCTAAAATCGTATGTTATTGTAACAGATTACGACTACAAACATCTGAAAAGAAAGTGAACATGTGAGATATAGGACATGCGATGGCGCCGCAGATGGCAGCCTCAGTGTTTGGCTCTCCAGTGTTTGTACTGTTTTTGTTCGTTTTTCCTGTTTTTTGTTTCTCAAACACGATCAGTTTTACCAGGGATGAGCTGCTGAACATTCGGCAGAACACACCACACAATCTTCTACCGGATTTCGTTTATTCGGATGTTTTGCTGAACGTTGTAGTCGACGGAGCTGCTGTGCTGATCAAACGTTTCAGGACGCGCAGACGGGGGAAGCGAACCGGCGCACTCGTGAAGCTCAGGAAGCGCGGATTCAGAACGCCGTTGCCAAGCATCCATATGGCGAATCTCCGCTCTCTACCCAACAAAACGAACAAACTTCTTCTGCTCTCCTGGACAAATAAGGATTTTTCACACTCTGCTACTCTGTGTTTCATGGAAACCTGGCTGAATGATGCCATTCCAGACAGCTCGTTGAGTCTCCCGGGCTTTCAGCTGTTTAGAGCAGATCTGTTTAGGGCGGTGGGACATGTTTTCTTTCCCCAGGCAATCTACCTCATGAACAGTTAATGTTCTCCCATTGTGCAATTAAAGTACAGTATGTGCAATAACCTTAGAATTATTTATCACCCTAAACCCTAGTACATCCCTACAACTTATTTTATTCTATTCCTATTCCATCTGTACCACACCTGTACATACAAATTATTGTTTTTTTGTGGTTTATATTTATGCATGTGTATTTTATTCACATCTCATTTTTATTATCTGTGTGTTGTTGTTGTCTCCGTGTACTGGAAGCTTGTGACACTATAACAAATTCCTTGTATGTGCAAACATACTTGGCAATAAAGCTCTTTCTGATTCTGATTCTTTCTGATTCTGATTTCTAAATGTGTGCTTTCTGCATTGGCTCAGAGTTTGGTGTAGGTTTAGGTATTGGCCTGTGCTGTGTACCTTCTGCTGGCGGCTGTCCAGGAATCTACATTCACACGCTGTCACCAGGATCAGTGGCCCACATGGATGGACGATTAAGGTCTGACACATCTTTAAAAGTGTTGCCAATAAGAGACATAGATATGAGTACAAAGTGTTGCCTTTTGTACATTTTTTCATAATTAGTTAGCCAGTCTAAATTTAAATGGTCATAGTCAGTATATGATTCGTGGAAATAATAATAATAATAATAATAAAAAACCACCTACCTGAAGTTAACAAAAATATTAGGCCTATACTTAAATATTATTAAGGGTCTCGTATGTAATTTACACATGCACCCTTTCAAACAAACTTCTCCATAAAGTTTGTATAATTTTAATAATCTCAATTTACATTAGAAATAAATAAAGCAAATTTATAAATAAAACAAAGATTATTGGAGTATGTTTTACAAGAAAATACTATTTCATTTTTCTACCGTTTAATCTGTGTTACTTGCAGTTTCTGCACCATTTTTTTTTCAGTATACTGCTAAATTAAGGAAAATCCATGCATTTAATTTATACCCGTAAAACAAGATACAAATGTTTTCTTGAACCAATTTAATAGATTTAAGTTCCTGTTAGATAAGCATGTGAGCATGCCTACAACAATTATGCCAATGCAAAGCTTGCTGGGAACTACAGATCCACTGCCCACAACAAAAACGATTAATGTAGACTCAACGCAAAATGATTGTTAACTTAAATTTTACAATATAAATGGATTGGATGTTAAGTTGTGGCAACTTGTTCAAGAAATATGTTATTAGCTCATTTTAACTAAGTAATGTGGTCTGGTTTTATTAAAGCAAAAACAATTTAAATTGATGTTTTGATGCTACTTCAAGGTAGACGTATTAAGCTGAAAATGTAGCTTTTTCCAAAGTTGAAGTTGGGTACTGTTCATTTTTGGTAACCATAATATATAAACTGCACATCATGTTATAAATGGCAACATTCTTTTATGTTCCTAAGTGTGGTTCCTAGAAGGTTTTTACAACTAACCAAACTGCAGCGCTGTGAAATAATAATAATAATGTGTGTGGTTGCTGGGATGTTAGTAAGTCGTATGTGAATGTTTGTCAGATGTGGCGATGAGATCATGGAGATCAATGACACGGTGGTTTGCAACATGACGCTGAACGATGTGTACACGGTTCTGAGTCAGTGCAGCCCGGGACCGGTTCAGATCATCATCAGTCGACACCCCGACCCAAAAGTAGGTCTGCTTTCCTTTCAGACGTACAAGAGAGCATCAAGGGCCAGATTTACGAAGCCACACATTAACACAAACTGTGCTAAAACAATTTACACTTCATTATGGCTGTGATCAGTCAAACCTACACTTTTGTCTTCATAGCTAGATCTAAGTTGTCAGAGAGTGCTAAAATCTAAACTTGCATGTGTTTGAAGGTTTCTGAGCAGCAGCTGAACGAGGCCATCGCTCAGGCGGTGGAGCACAGCAGACTGAGGAGAGACAGGAGTCAGTGGAGTATGGACGGATGTAACAGCAGTGAGTCATTTCCAAGGCCTTTTTCACGCATCCTGCATCTGCAGTTTTTAAGTAATGTTAAGTAATTGCAACTGTAACTGCAGCTCTATAGAGCAAGTAAAGTGATTTTGAGGTTGCCACACTGCATATTTCTTTTATTAATGGCCTTAAAATTGCAACAGGAAGTGGATCAGCATGATCACGAAATCTGAATAAACGGATAGTTCACCCCAAAATGAAAATGTGATGTTTATCTTCTTACCCCCAGGGCATCCGAGATGTAGGTGACTTTGCTTCTTCAGTAGAACAAAAAACAAAGATTTTTAACACAAACTGTTGCAGTCTGTCAGTCTTATAATGGACGTGAATGGGAATCACGGCTTTGAGAGTCAAAAAAACACACACAAACAAAACCAAATTAAACCCTGTGGCGTGTGACGATACATTGATGTGTAAAGACACAAAACGATCGGTCTGTGCAAGAAACTGAACAATATTTATATTGTTTTTTACCTCTGATTTTCACCGCAATGTCCAAACTGTCTGAACTGTCCTGCGCACGTCCCGAGCGCGTTCTCAACAGCCGGCGCCTGACTTCTTCTTCTTGCTTGCTTTACGGTGGATTGCAGACTTATAAGTGCATTACCGCCACCTATCTCTCAAATGGACCATTGACCATTCTGTGCAAGAAACTGAACAGTATTTATATCGTTTTTTACCTCTGATTTTCACTGCAATGTCCAAACTGTCCGAACTGAACTGCAATCCACCGTAAAGCAGGAAGAAGAAGAAATCAGGCGCCGGCTGTTAAGAACGCGCTCAGGACGCGCGCAGGACAGTTTGGAAATTGCGGTGAAAATCAGAGGTAAAAAAACGATATAAATACTGTTCAGTTTCTTGCACAGACCAATCGTTTCGTGTCTTTACACATCAATGTATCGTCACACACCGCAGGGTTTAATTTGGTTTTGTTTGTGTATGTTTTTTTGACTCTCAAAGCCGTGATTCCCATTCACTTCCATTATAAGACTGACAGACTGCAACGGTTTGAGTTAAAAACCTTTGTTTGTGTTCTACTGAAAAAACAAAGTCACTCACATCTTGGATGCCCTGGGGGTAAGCAGATAAACATCAAATTTTCATTTTGGGGTGAACTATCCCTTTTATATTATGAGGAGCACAATTGCATCCAAATGGTAATGCAACGTAGAGGTGGTTGTGTTTGGATTCAGGCAGATTTACTGGGGAAAAAATGCTGTTTGTGTGCTGGTTATGTACATGTGTAAAACAGGCCAAGTTGAACACTTTTTTAGTTATAATGTTATTCTTTACTTACAAGCGGGAACCCGAGGCCCATGACTCTTTGCACACTGGGTCCGAAATTCTCGTCCAAAATTTTCGCACGTTATAAAATAAATACAACCTCACATTGTGTCAATCACGTTTACACACTGCCTCCGAAACTTTCGTCTGTAGTAAAAAAAAAAAAAAAAAAAAAAAAATTCAGACCAGGTTCAATTTTCTGCATTTTTGTATCCTTAGGAAGCATTTTGATAGGAGAGGATGACGAATACGAAAAATGCATACAAACATTTTGGAATAAGTGTGCAAGGATCTTAAAAAGGAAAAAATATTATGCCCACCTGAGACATTGTTCAAATCATGTCCAACATGATTTACAGTGTTCCTACAGGCATGGAAAACTTGGAAATGGATGGATTGTTTTTAATTTTCAGATTTCCAGACCTAAAATCATTTTTTTTATAATGAATAATATACATTGTATTATATAATAAAATTATTACATATTTTATATATATATATATATATATATATATATATATATATATATATATA
>NW_015505659.1:491310-516791 GCF_001515645.1 Sinocyclocheilus grahami | reverse complement strand
ATATATATATATATATATATATATATATATATATATATATATATATATATATACTGTATATATATATATATATACATACATATATATAATTAAAAAAGAATAATAATCATTTAATATGATTCAAAGATTACAGCAATAACTATATAAATGTTATAAATAAAATTATTTGAAATATGCTATTAATAATTAATAATAATATTTATAATTTAATATAATTTGAGTATATATAAAATATTGTACTATTATGTTAGATATTGTATTTTGTACTGTATAGAGTACAAACAATTGTTCAAACCAGAGAAAAATATCAATTTGTTTGTATCATAATAATTTAAATTCATTATTTAAAAAGATTGGTATCAAATGGAAACCTGAATAAATTAAAATAATTTTTATTTCAATTAATTTATTAATCATGAACTCATGTAGATGTCATGGAAATTCATAGGTCAGAAGAGTAGGAACCCTGGACTTGCATCAAAGGCTCAGATGAGCCATGTCTGCTTAGAGTCTTGTTTCCTGTTTGTACAAAATGAACTTGTCCATGATTATTTCTCCTGTGAAGAAGATCAGTAGTTGGTTTAGACATGTCTGTATCTCATCTCAGGTCTGAGGAGATCCGATGCCTGTTCTCACAGCAGACCGAAGTGTATCCACTGTCTGGACCGGAGCACGAGTCAGCTGACCTGTAGACGAGCACAGAAACCCATGATGCGATCATGCAGTGAGGGAGCCTACAGCCAGCGCTGTATACCGGCCAGCACCACCACTCAATCCTTCCTCGAACCCCAGCATGTCACCAGAGTACAGAGCATGGACGTCTCTTTAACAACCAACAGTGAAACTTCACTTAATAACACACTGTCTCCAGCCTCGTTCGCAGACGACGACTATAACATTCCCTATAAATGTCCAATGAATTTCACTGGACAGCAAACATTAGATGTGCATGCAGGTGTGGTGAGGATTTCAATGCAAGGAGCAACAAACCAGGCACGGAGGTACTGCAGACGACAGGATGTCAGCAGTCAGGAAGCGCTCACTGATTCGGGCGGCTCTAGTCAAGGTTCACCAGTGAAAGAGGAAGATCTGCTGCCTTCTCAAAGCAACTGCCAGGTAGGGCTAGTCACATTTGTGAAATGCACTATTTTTATTAAAGAAAGAATATTCAGGGGTTGTTTTGACTCAATTAAAATGATTTGTTCTTTGTTTTCTTTTCCTTGTGTAGGTTTGCCCAGCAATACATATGTCAGTGAGGTTATGCACAATAAATTAATTATATACAGGTTTAAATCTACTTTAAACTACTGCTTTTTTTTGCTCTCTGTCAAAGAGACTGTTTACAAGTAGGTGGTTTTCACTGTAAGACTGATGCATTGCCCATAAATGGTAGTTGAGTAAGTCAAGACATGATTGGCTTAACTACAACCCTTGCCTAAAATCTTGCACCATCAATGAGAAAAGGGGCATTCATTTTTTTCCCTTAGATTTTCTGAATGGATTTTTGAATGCATCTGACTGGACAGCAAATATAAAAGTATATATAAACATAACACAGTGTGTGCAAATAGTTTTTTTATTTTATGCAATTTCCGATAAAATTAGGAAATTGTTCAACAGGATGACTGTCCTCATCATGATCTGTGAAAAACTGAAATGTGTCAAATTGAACAATGTGAAAACTAAACATATTGCCATTTGCAAATCTAGAAATATAAAACAAAATAATTGAAGTAACTGCATTACTTGAATATTTTGTCAATTATTGTGATTAGATGGAGTGACTCACACACAGTATTTCTAATCTGGCCATCTCTTGCTTTATTGATTGGCTAATCAGGACCCCAGCAGGAAGTGAATGAGACATTTTTAAGTTTTTTAAAGGTGCACTCAGTCATCAGTCTTGCACAATGCATTATTTGATTAATTTAGTTTAATTTAATTTAAAAGTGCATCATAACAGGTGTCAACCAAATAAAACTAAGCAGTATTCAGTTGGTCAGACTACAGTGAATATATGCACACCATCTTTCAGTAAGTTTATTAAACCGGTGATAAAAACTTGAAAAATGGGGACAAATCTAAAACATTCACTTTTATACATTTTACAAATGCATTTCCTTTATGCTAATTTCTATTTCCTTTACAAATAAATAATTTTTTTACCTAAATAGGCATTGATTTTACAGTGACTATAATTATTTAAAAACTTTTATTGCCTTACACAATCTTTTATTGTCTCTCCACATGCATCTAGTTTTTCTGCAGTCTATACAGGGCTTTGAGAAAGATCTCAAGGCTTCTGTTTAAGAATGTACGTAGAAATTTATGCTACTTCTTTCTGGACGTGTTCATGTCAGTGTTTGATGAAAATTTTGAATCTGTGTGCACTTTATACAAACATTTATTTGCACAATAGTGCATCTTTTTGTCATATGTGTGATTCAGGTATTTAAATGCTTGAGTGTTTGGCATGAGGCATGGCTCTAGTGTGTGTTTCTGTGTGCAACAGTGATGCATGACAAAATGATGCCGAATGCATTTCTACACCTTTTCGATTTTTTTGTAAGACTCAAACTCAGCCAACCATTTCCTGTTTTTGTGACAGGAAGTGGTTGAAGGCACAGAAGTCGGAACTAAAGCATTTGCCTGTATCTCGGAGCCTAAAAGTGACTCAACACACAGAGGGGACAGACAGCACAGAGGTACGTTAACCTGAAATACACCTATTACTGGTTAATATTACTACATGACGAGATCAAAAATAGAAACGTATGTCATGTAGGTTGCATAACTTTGATTGACTTTGATACTATTCTGAGCAAGATCAAAACATGTATGCTGAGACTTTTCATTTCCTGATTCAGCTGGTAACAGTAAGTTCCTGTATAGCAAGATTTTTATAAAAGAAAAGCAATATATTTTTTTTCTTTGTAACATTCATAGTATAGTAATATTATTATATTATAATATTTTCGTATTGTATGATATATTCATATCACATTCTATTTTTGAATGAAAATAAAACAACTGTGACAAATATTGGATGTGAGGCAGCATGTGAGTTAGTTCTCACTTTGCACTTCTCTGTCCGACAGCTTATTAAAAGGAAATTAACAGGACACTATTATGTTACAGGTCCAGACTCCCCATCTAACGTGTGTAGTCCGAGTAAGCGGGTTGGCCTGAGACGTCAGGCTCGTTTGGAGGTCAGTACAGATCAACCACTTGACCCCTGGGTAAAGCTGACCGAAAGCCCGGAGAACCAGTCCTACTGCTACAAAACCATGAGTGACCAAAATGGAGATAGTGAGGTTAATGGCACGGCCTCTGAAACCACAAACACCACCTCAGACTCCAAATCTGAGCAATCTCCCAATGGCAAAAAAGCCCCCCCGGTGGCTCCAAAGCCTGCATGGGCACGTCAGAGCATTAAGAGCATTAAGTCTGGGAAATCGATAACAGAAGCTTTGAAGCATCCGGAACCGAAGCATAACAGGAGCCAAGATACTGGCAGGACCTTTGGGATTAGTCTGAGGTCCGCTTCAACAGGAGCCAATTTGTCAATCAGGCAGAAGATCAGCTCATTTGAGACTTTCTCAAGTCCTGATGGAGCCGAAAGGCCAAGCAGGCGACTGGTCCCAAATGCATCTCTTCCTCCAGTGGAGAAGACGACTAAAACCTCATCTGCAGACTACAGCAATGCAGGGAGAACTAAAGTTACCACAAGCAACTTGCACAATAATGATGACTGCCAGTCTACACCAACAATTTCAGCCACCACCCAGCCTCCAGAAGAAGAAAAGCAAGAACCAGCTTCCCTCGGTTCAGATATCATTTCAGAGACCCATCATTCCCCGGCAGAGGAAGAAAATCAATCAACTTCTCATGATTCAGAGCCCTGTAAGCCGATCCCTGTTGAGGAACCTGCTCTTGACTCCACAAAAGAGCTTTCACCTGCTACTGAGACTGAGCAAGAACCCTCACCTTCTGAAGAGGATTTGCCCCCTTCAAGCCACGTACCGAGGAGATCGAGCAGCTCAAAGGAGGGTCCTATAGAAAAAACTGAAGGTGCAGGAACTCATGCGGTGAGCTTGAGGACCCGGAGTCTACCCCTCAGTCCCTCTTCAGATGCCCCCAACTCAAGCGGCTTGGATGGGGAGAGCCTGGGGATCATCTTGTCCTTCAGCAACCAAGTGTCCAATGCTTTGATGCGATCAATGCAATCCCTGCCGCAGTCCCCTTGCATTCGGTTTGGGAACCCCTGGAGCGCCCCACCAGGATCCCCTCTTCATAACCCAATAGAGGAAGACTCTCCTGGTGAAAAGCTCCCATCTTCAACAGCACTAGAAAACAACGAAAAGGGTTTCTCTGTAAGGTACGCAACTTATCCAAGCATATTATCTCTGAAAACGATGCAGGACTAATGTGCTTGGAAAATGAAAGTGTTTGGGGTATAATTACACTGTGTACAGTGTTGTGTTGGCTGATGGGATAAGATCACTTGCAGGGACTAGAGCCAACAATGTCAGCTTATTTTATGTTGAGAACTGGCTGCACGATAAAGGCATTGCAGAGGTTTGAATCATTCGGGAATCTGTTTTAAATTAAACAAGAAGCGGAAATGCAGATCTTTTGAGTTAGTCACAAACAACAGGCCATTTCATGCTAACGTCTTGCAAGCTCTCAAACTAGTCCTTATCGCTGTTAGAAAAAAAACACTTTCCTGTCATGCATGTTTGAGCTAAAGTAGTCTACAGATAGATGTGATGAGATGTGATCCCATCCCCATCCCCCATAGTGATTGTGAGATTTTTTTGTCCAAAAAAACTTTAATTGTGTGGTGTAATTATGATTATTTTACTGCTCCCAATCATGCAAAACCCGTACGATCCCAGATTGCAAATATCAAACATGTTTGATAAATTTACAAATCTTGATCAGGGTTGCCTCTGACGTGACGCCTTCCAGTGAGAGCAAGCAAGCTTCACCAACCGGATGTTGCATGCTTCTATAGCTGAAACTTGACAGCCACAAACGTGAAGTATTGAGAAAGAAGATCACCCATATTCTTTTATTCTCCTTTGATTTTCTTCCCATGAAACACAACTCATGCAAGAAGAACCAGCTGATGATGCCGATCGTCCTCCATTTGTTTTTCTTCCCAAGTCATGTTTGATTTCGCAAGTCTCTGTTAGATCTCATCTCACTGTGAAAATGATACTACAACCTGCATGCATGTAGTCTTGCGGTCTGGTCTAATTGTGTAGTGTGTGTGTTTGGAAGATTATAATGTTAAACATCAGTTGGAACTGTCCTTAAAGGGTTAGTTCACCCAAAAATGAAAATTCTGTCATTCATTACTCACCCTCATGTCGTTCCAAACCTGTAAGACCTTCATTCATCTTCAGAAAACAAATTAAGATATTTTTAATGAAATCCGAGAGCTTTCTGACCCTCTATAGACAGCAACGCAACTGACACATTCAAGGCCCAGAAAGGTAGTAAGGACATCATTAAAATAGTTTGGGACGTGAGTGGTTCAACCATAATGATATAAAGCTACGAGAATACTTTTTGTGCGCAAAGAAAACAAACTTTAAGTCTCCACCAGTTTTAAAATCGGCCTAATGTGTCCCAGGCCTAAGTTGTCCAATCCTGCTCCTGGATGGCCACTGTCCTGTTGAGTTTAGCTTCAACCATAATTAAACCCACCTGACAGAGCTAATCAAGGTATTTTGATCTTTTACTAGAAACTTTCATTCAGGTGTGTTGCAAACAGGTTGGAGTTATACTCTGCAGGAGGTTGGCCATCCAGGAGCAGGATTAGACACCTCTGCTCTAGAACCAATGTTGTCTTGGCAGTGTCCCAAATCAACTGAGCAAGGTTGCAGGGTTGCAGGGTTGCAGGGTTGCCCCCCCACCCCCCACCCCCCGAATAGGGTTGGAGCCAAACTCTGCAGGATATGGTAGTCTTTCAGGAACAGTGTTGGCCATCTCTGGTCAAAGGCACTTTCAATCAAGCTAACTTATATCTGGTCTACAGCTTGGCTAAACTGAGGGAGCGTACCATCGAGAGAGGGGAGGAGTGCGAGAAGGAAGAATGGAAACCTGAACGACCGCTCACTTCAGCCACAGATGTCTGTGCCCAATCCATGCTCTCAGCCCTTCCGCCACAGGAGATTCAGCAGATGATCCAGGAAGTCAAGGATCTGGATGAAGACACGCTAAGGGTGGGTTTAGCTCTGGCTTGGTAATCATAGAGCCGATACAACAAAGTACACGCTGTTGGATGTTGTCTGGCGTTGATTACTTCCACATCCTGCTCCACAAACCTGAATATGTATGAGAGGTGTGACAGAGGAACAATCGGTTCTCTATAACGAAACAGCATATTTTAAGTGCTCTTAAAGGTCAGTGAGCTTTCTTTTATGTGCTGCTACATTCTGAAGCTCACTTGCTAGCAGAGTTGAAAAAAATATATAAAAAGACATGCTTCTCTTGGTCAAGAGTGCGACTTCCTGACCATGGCAGTATTGCATTTATGACTGTTCCCTTTGCCACATTTTCTGTCTGCAGTTCAACAAAGCTGTCTATATTCCTTCAGGTTAATGAAGTGATGAGCACAATGAATCAAATAAGCTTTTTTGAATGTTCTATAGTTCATTTTAAATGGTCCTTTTGTGTGACAAGTGATTTAAAAAAAAAAGTTACATCTTCTATGCAGTCTTTGTCATTTTAGAGGGAGTTTAGCATGTCATGCCAGAGTATAATTTAAATCGAGCCATTTTATAGCTTTAAATCTAACATTTAGCATAAGGCCTTCAAGTCCCTCAATATAATTTGTATTTATAAATAAATTCAAAACGTTAATGGAAAGAAATGTTAGAACCAAATGAAATTATGATTTGTTTAATGATCAAATTACTTTGGTAGTACTTACAAATAACAAAAAAAAAGTATGTTTGAATATGCAGTATTATAAAACAGTTGGTGAATATAAATACCTGATTACCTGCTATTTCTGCTGGGATTCTGAAGCGTGCATCTGATGGACACTTTACTATCCCATGAGGCCATGTCTGAAGCGTAGAGGCTGACATCATAGGTTAGATGACAATTTCCAACATTTCTGATTCTTATGACAAGCATGCATACATGTAAATCATACTCAATGAAGCAATTTCTTCATAAAATACACAATTTTGGTCCCAAGACAAATTCAGTAGGTGTGCCTTAAAATCAGGATTTGTACTTGAGGACACTTCTGTTAAGAAATTTTTATTTATATTTACAACCAAATAATCTATAAATCATAATTAGACAAGCGTCATCTTTTAAGACCGTGCCAGATGCTTATGTGATTTTGACGAAATAGTTATTAACAAGATTCTTAAGTGCTATTTAACACTAGGGGAGGCAATATCTCTATATTTCTTTCAAAACTGCATGATGTAATGGAGTGGGAACAGGATCCAGCCCGCCTGGAAATCATCAATGTGGCAGCTGTTCTTTACAAAGCGATAAAGCCGTGTTCACAAATGCAGATTGTCCTTCAGCATGTTCAAGAATAACAGCTTTGCTAAATGCAGTTCTGGTTACAGTACAGCCACAGATACAAAGGTGTTTTGAATCACGAAATATTCTATAAACAAGTCTGATTTGGATTTCTTAATGTCCATTAGCAACTGGAAGACATCCATGTTGTGATTCTACATAAAGAAGAAGGAGCTGGCTTGGGTTTCAGCATCGCTGGCGGTATTGATCTGGAGAACAAAGCAACTACAGTGAGTGACGTCTCTATATAGCCATAAACCACACACCACAGCTCATCTACTTCACCTGTCAACAGGAGACACAGCCTCTTCAATTTGGTCATCATTTGCACATGCGTAGATCGGTATCATTTTCTTGCTTCCCTGGAACACAAAATAAGATCTCAGGCAGAATGTCTAGGTTTCAAATCTCTTTTATGAGTGTAATAAATAAAAAATGATGCATTTGGACCAGGTTTGACGTCACTGACAATAATCTTCCCTTTTGCAGTAGGTTTCAAATTTGGTTTTCCACATTAAATGTGAAATCTATGGCAGAAGGGATGATTTTTAGTGAACAAACCACTGAAATCTTGGGAAATGAGTGCACATATAGCTGAAAGTTTGGTCTATTTCTTACGTAATATGTCACAACAGACTCAACAGAGGTCATTTTATGAGCTTAGCAGCGAATATCATCATGCACTTTTGTTGTATGAAAAACAATTTTGACATTAGGATGACGTGGACATGAGGATGAGTAAATGATGACAAATTTTAATTTCAACACAACTGTTGAAACCTTTGGGGTTATATATATATATTTTCTTTTTAATAGAACATACTTTTACTTGATCAGGTGACAGTAAATACAGTAATGATGTTACAAAAGATTTATATTTCAAATAAATGCTGTTCTTTTAAACTTTCCATTAATCACGGTTTCCACAAAAACATTGATAGTAATAATAAATGTCTTGAGCAAGTCAGCATATTAGAATGATTTTTGAAGGATCATATGACACTGAAGACTGGAGTAGTGATGCTGAAAATTCAGCTTTGCATCACAGAAATAAATTACATTTTAAAATATATTCAAAAAGAAAACAGTTTTATCAATTGTAAAAAATATTTCACAATATTACTGTTTTTTTTTTACTGTATTTTTGATTAAATAAATGCAGCCTTGGTAAGCATAAGAGGCTTCTTTCAACAGACTCAACAGAGGTCATTTTATGAGCTTAGCAGCGAATATCATCATGCACTTTTGTTGTATGAAAAACAATTTTGACATTAGGATGACGTGGACATGAGGATGAGTAAATGATGACAAATTTTAATTTCAACACAACTGTTGAAACCTTTGGGGTTATATATATATATTTTCTTTTTAATAGAACATACTTTTACTTGATCAGGTGACAGTAAATACAGTAATGATGTTACAAAAGATTTATATTTCAAATAAATGCTGTTCTTTTAAACTTTCCATTAATCACGGTTTCCACAAAAACATTGATAGTAATAATAAATGTCTTGAGCAAGTCAGCATATTAGAATGATTTTTGAAGGATCATATGACACTGAAGACTGGAGTAGTGATGCTGAAAATTCAGCTTTGCATCACAGAAATAAATTACATTTTAAAATATATTCAAAAAGAAAACAGTTTTATCAATTGTAAAAAATATTTCACAATATTACTGTTTTTTTTTTACTGTATTTTTGATTAAATAAATGCAGCCTTGGTAAGCATAAGAGGCTTCTTTAAAAAAAAAAAAAAAAAAAATTGTAAGATCTTATAGTTACAAACTTCCAGTGGTTCCACTGTAAATGCAAAATGTATACAGTTAATACTAGCAAAATAATTGTATATATTGATTTTATTTACTGTTTATGTTTTTATTTATTTATGCATTTACTGTATCATGTACCTTCAGGTTCACAGGGTGTTTCCCAGTGGTCTGGCTGCTCAGGAGGGCACCATAGAAAGAGGAGATGAGGTGCTGTCCATTAACGGTCAAACGCTAAAAAACGTCACACACAGCGACGCCACAGCGATTCTCAGGCAGGCCCGCACCATGAAGCAGGCGGTGATAGTGGTGTCCAAAAACAAAGACCCAGAAGGGAAGGGAGGCGCTAACGCTAATGAGTCCAGCTGCAGCAGTGGGGCAGAGAGCAGCATCACAGGTGGGCCAACATTACTGACGTCAGCACAGGAATGGCATTAATGTTTAATGTCAATGTTTAATAGGGCACAGAAGGAATACAGGAATGTTACAAGAGTTTCATGTTGTGTAATAAAAAACAAAACTGTACGACTGAAGTCACATTAAAAGCCCTATTTGAACTGGACTAGTTTTCCATGAGGAGAATTCATGTTTCACAGATGGACTAATTCTATCCAAACCTGACACATCAGCTGTTTTTCACAATGCTTCGTAACTAAAGCCAAATTTCTTGTGCTGCCATTATGGAATTAGTTCTTTAAGAGCTAGTGTTTCAAGAATCAAATTTCAGTGGGTTTTATGATATATCTGGATGCAGTCACTATGTTAATAACATTTAGAAAATTAATCTTATCCAAATAGTGCTCAACACAAATATAAATATGCAAAATACGTGTTAATTCATTCTATGGCTTTTGTTTCAAAAAATGACTCTTAGGGGACGATGGAGGTGAAGTTGTAACAATCGAGTTGGAGAAGAATGCAGGCGGAGTTGGATTTAGTCTTGAGGGAGGAAAAGGCTCCATTAACGGTGACAGACCACTAACCGTCAACAGAATATTTACAGGTGAGACTACAACTGAACCTTAAAAAATTTACCTTTGCTCAGAGCGTACTTACCCTCAGGTCATCGACGATGTAAATGAGTTGGTTTCTTCGTTAGGACAGATTTGGAGAAATTTAACATTACATCACTTGCTCACCAATGGATCCTCTGCTGTGAATGGGTGCCGTCAGAATGAGTCCAAACAGTAAATAAAAACATCACAGTAATCCACACCACTCCAGTCCAACAATTAATGTCTTTTGAAGTGAAAAGCTACATTGCAACGGTTTATAAATGTTAAAATGTCTTGATGGACTTCACAGTATTTATCAGCTTTTTAGACTCTCTTTCTGATGGCACCCATTCACTGCAGAGGATCCAGTGGTGAGCAAGTGATGTAATGCTACATTTCATTACATTAAAGGGGTCATGATGCTATTTTAAAGATCATTATTTTGTGTATTTGGTATAACAGAATACGTTGACATGCTTTAATGTTCAAAAAACACATTATTTTTCAAATACTGTACATTATTGTAGGTCCTCTATGCCCCGCCTCTCTCAAACACGTAGTTTTCAACAAAGCCCCCTCCTTTGACAAGCGCAGTCTGCTCTGATTGGCCAGCTGACCCAGTGCATTGTGATTGGCCGAACACCACAAGCACGTGTCGGAAATGTAACGCCCTTACCATAATCGTGAGCTTCAGCTTTCAAAGTAAATATCAAGACAGTTAATAATGTCGTTAGTCTTACCATCAGTTCAAGCCTGAAAGGGCAACAGAGTCGCGTGACAGACACAGTGATGATGCAGTACACAAGCCGCGGTTAAGGCAGCCGACGTGCTATGATTTCTGACAGGCAGTTCACTCTCCTGTGATGTGACCCTGTTCCCCTCTCACACACACACACACACACACACATGATGCGTTACTCTGCGCTGCGCAAAACTCCGCATTTGAACAGTCAATAGCAAATACTTAAACTGATAACAAAACATACTTACAGTCGCTGATTCAGAAGCGCCAGATTGTCATAGCAAAGTCGGAATTTACCCTTTTTTTTTATTTATTTTTTAATTTTTTAGAAATAGCCTTTGTGCACAGCCAGCTTTGTACTCTTCTAGGTTAAAAAAACGTCCATAAAATGCATTGCACAAATTTGAACATCTGGGTTGTGCTGTTCTGTTGTAAATAAATCTTAACCAATGATTCCTAATTGCATCTACTTCCGGAAGGCCAAATAAAGTGCTTTTGCACTGAAACACAGCGTCTCCCTGACATGGCTGCATCAACACTACTGCTGTTCCTGAAACCACGCCTTCTTTCTTTGCATGCTAGAACGAGCCGTTTTAGGTGGTTGACTCTTAACTTTTATAAAGAATATCTCTTTGGATTTGAGACTTTAGTCTTTGCAACTTTACAGATCTTCTTTATGCACCAAGAGCTTGTAACACTCCAAAGAGAAAGGAAAACTTGAAATCGCATCATATGACCACTTTAAGAGTACTGTACTGTAAAAATGTTTTTTCTAAGTGGGAAATAAAACGATTATTGGAGTACACTTCATGAGCATATACCATTTCAGTTTTTCTACAAAAAAAAATCACATCTAATTCAATGCTACTGCTGTTTCTTGTAATTAATTGTACAATTCTGAGCAAAAAGTGTTTCTACACCAAATTAATTTCAGTGTGGCATCAAAATAACCAAAACCTTTGATAAACTAACAAATATGGTGTGGTTTTCTCATTTTGCAGAAATCTTTTTGTAAAGTTATGCAGGTGCAGATTACATGTGGGCCTGCAAATTAGAATGTAGCATGAATCATACAATATATACTGTATTTTTTTCTGGCAGGGAGTGATGCTGAGCAAAAGGGGCTGAAGTCTGGTGATGAGGTACTGCAGATACAGGACTCGTCTCTGCAGGGTCTCACACGCTTTGAGGCCTGGACACTCATTAAAGGCCTTAATGATGGGCCGTTTACACTCGTCATTAAGAGAAAAAAATGCGATTAGAGCTAAACTCCACTCAGAAGCACCCAGAAGAAAATACTGGACTTATCTCAAACTTCATTTCAAGCGTTGGGAAAATACCTCCACTTGCTAAAAAATGTACATTACAAATCAGTGTTTCTTAAAAGCAGGGTTCCCATGATTTGACCAATGCATGTATTTCATTTAAATTTTTCTTACTGCAATCAAGACTGCAGTCAAAAAGAACAATTTCTATCCAATTAAGTGCTTTAGAGTTGAGCAAGAAAAACCTATACACACTATAAACCTTTACATGACTTTTAGGTTCCCCCCTCCCCCCTCCTCCTCCTCACTTTCATGAGTTTTGCAGGCCTGGAAATCCCATTTCCCTGATATTTCCATGTTTTCCGTGACTGGGGAACCCTGTTGGGATCATTCAGTTGCCTTGATTGCTTCATTTTTCCATTAATGCATATTGACAGTATGACTTTCATATTCTATATGATGTGCATGATGTGCATCACTGCATGATGTGGTACTACATGATCAGGAAAGCTTGTTTTTCTGAGCAGAGTTTTATAGCGCTTCACTGTGCTGGTATAGTACTGTTTTACTGTCACAATCAGGGATTCATTAAAAAAAAAAGATACTTTTCAAGTCTGCCTGTTTTGATGCAATGATTTGCACAAGCCTGTAAATAGTTTCGGATATATTTCTACACCATTTCACCAAAGCAGAAACATGTCAACATGTAAAGAACATGTCATGAAGCATTTGTGGCACACAGTTTAAGAGATCAGAAATAGAATATTTAAAAAATATTTAGTCAAATGCTCCCCCTAACAGTACATTGCTCTAGTTTTTCAAAGCCAGAAATAATAAATATATTCCTTTGATGTTTTCAAAAAAATATATTATCTAACAGAATACACCTTTGACAGTTTAAAAAAAACCCGAACTACTATGCCTCTAGTATTCTGGTCTTGTTAGTTTTTTTCCCCCTTAAAAAGAAAGGCCTTAATATATTGAAACTGTGTCAAAAGAAAGATGTTTTACATGTAATTACTTGTTAAGGTTTGTAATGCTGAAATAAAGTGTGATACAAATGATAAATATGGTCATCAGTCATTTTTAATATCTGAAAACAGAATCTAAATGGAGAATCATACAATGGGTTTTACAAAGTGCAATTTCCTTTGTTTTTGCTGCTTTGAAGTATTAACAAACAGTACACACATGTCCCACAGTCAACGGCAGGTGGACATATAATAAACTGCATTGAGCAAAAACACATTTGAATTCAACATGAAATGAGAAATTACATGATTTCAATGCATATCTCTAGGTCCATCACTGCATGTTATTAAAAATTCTATACTCTAAAAATATATACTGGCTTGCTTCGCCTGTTACGAATCGCTCATACTGTTCGACTTGTCCCACCCAATCATCTGCCTCCATTCTGGTTTGTACCGCCCACTTTTCATGATCCAATCAATTCCAGGAGGATAAAATCAAGTACCAGCAAATGTTTTATTCTAAATCCATCAGTTTACAGAAATAAAATGACTTGCAAATGACACTTCATGTTGACTTCAAGAAAATAATAATCTGGAATAATCAAAAACTCTCATTTGACAGAATTGACAAAGTGTATACACTGCTTTCGGAATGTAAATGTGTGTGTATTATTAAAATATACAGAGAACTTTGCACAATACTACTGAAGTCAAGCACACACTCCTTGCAAAACGGATGTAAAATCTAGACTCCCAAAATAATCCTGAAATGCACTAGAGCATACTGCTCATTTACAGTATAAAAAAAAGAACAAAAAAGCACACATCTCAAGGCCATGAGCATGCGTTCACAGTAATTTCATTGACGGCATACAGGCATATAAACACAAACTACCTACGGGTTGAGACACATGTCAGGAGGACAATCGTGCAGCTAGACACAAACGGGCAAAAGGTAATTAAAGAGATCAAAAAGTCACGCAACACACTTGGTTCCCTCTGAGGTCCGTCATAGCAGTGATATATTAAACAGTCCCTTTGTCCATGTGCAATTACGATGGATTACAAGCAGAGATAGAAAGCCAAAAAAATGGGATTAATTTCTACTATGTCTATGGAAAAAAAAATCATAATTTCTATATTTTTGGAATGTTTTAAAAGGGTCGGGCAAAACTGTCAATTTAAAAAGGCACTCCCTTTTAATTCAAGCATTTATATTTAAATTGAATTGGCCACGCCCCACAGGATGCAAAATTGGAATAGAATTTGAAATGAGATGTTCAACAATCAATCAACAGAGGAACTCATTAGTCAAACACAATCATTTAGACTTTGGGGGAAATTAGAGCATTTTGGGAAATTAAAGGGAGAGTTCAACTTCACACCAAACCTGTATGAGTCTGAACTAAATAGAGTCTGGTAGCCATTGACTTCCATTGTATTTTTTTTTTTTCATACTACGGAAGTCAATGGCTACCAGCAATAATTTGGTTACCCACATTCCTCTAAATATATTTTGTCTTCAAGTATAAATACAGATTTGGAACAACTCGAGGGCGAGTTGACAGAATTGTTCGGTAAACTATCCCTTTTAACTTTCTTCCATGATTCATCAAATGATTAACTCATTGAGTTAATTTATTAAGTATATAACATACTATATTTAATATTAATTTTAAATATTTCAGATGATTTCTTTAAATTTCATTCAGTCACTTGTTTAATTCAATTCAGTAAATTCTAATTCAAACTCCGCATCCTGTTCTCTACCTCAATTCAAACTCGGGAACTAAAATAAAATTGGAATTTCAGTCATTCTTAATTACTCTGATTCCACACAGGATTCCACTCAACTCCCCGTTCTATTAGAATTCTCATTCATCTTAATGGCAGTTGCTGGTCTGGCTGGCACAGGACCCAGTAGATGTGGATACTTGTATACACAAACGCAAGGATACTTTTGATTGGCCATCAGTGGAGAAAAAAGCTTTATACTGGGCCACCAGCAGGGGCCACTGGGGTCATGCTAACCAGCTAAACCTTGAGCCTGTGGCCTATTCTTTTATCATTATATCATAACATGACTGTTCTGGCCTTTTTTGTCAGTCTCAAAAATACAGTACATAAACTCAGTTGTGTCAACAGAGAACAGCAGTAAATGCAATTCTTCAAATTTGTCTGAAGATATGTGTCTGTCAGTAAACATTGATTTGCCAAAGCCATTTATGCGCTAAAATATCACTATTCAAATATAGAAATACTTATAGAAAGTTTCAGCATAATTAACACCCAGACTTGTGTATAAGGGTCAAGCTTGAGCATCTATCAAAAACTCCATTACTCAAAAATGTAATCTCCAGACTAAGACAACTGTCCTCAAATACGTAACTGAAATTCTCAAAACAGCTTATTAAAATAAAACTCTGTTCCAAAAATGAGTGAACTGCCTATTTAGGCCAGACATCAAACATGCACTCCTGACACAGAAGCAGTAACCCTATGTTGCCTTCTAAGATACCTCATTCTAAAGTAGCGTCATGTTGTATGATAAAATCAAACTCTTTAAATCAATCGTGAGTCCAGTCCCTTATGCTTCATGTGAGGAGCATTATTTGTGCTGCCTATGTAGGGAGCTCCAAACCAGCAGACGGCAAGGCCGCTCACTACCTTTTAAAATAGAGCTGTATAGTCCAAAAAAGTTAACAATGCCCTATATGAATGAAATAATCCAAATCTATTATCATGCTACATTATAGGATCACACTACTGAATTATGGTTAAAAAAAACCCTGATGGAATGACTCTGCAACAGGCAAGGAGCATGATGCTAGCAACACCAACATCGTGTTCAGTTCCCATATAACAAACAGACTGATACGATTTAATTTGAATGCACTTTCAGTTACTTTGGATAAAACAGGGTTTCTGCAGGATTTTATGAAGACATTTTAAGACAATGTAAAGAAAATTTATGAAATGGAGTGAAGGGAACACAAAACATCAATATGTTCTCTGAATGTGAATGTCTAGAGCAGACAATGGGTTGTATTAGCAAGTTTGAAACTTCCAACAAAACTCTTTTACTTTTTACTACATTTGACTAAAAATAGCTTATGGCTTAAATACCTCTGCTCCCAACCAAGAGTATGGTAATTACTTTCATTGTAGCTTCTGATCACACTGCAAAAAAGAGATGTTCTTCCTCAGTTATTTTGTCTTGTTTTGTGCTGCAAGCTTCTAAAAAATTTTTAAATCAAGAAGCAAATTGCCATGTTTCTGAGAAATGTATCCAAATGGAGTTTATGAATAAAATAAGAACAAAAATCTGTCAAAGGGCTCAAAATGAGACCCCATTTCAGACCCCACTGACAAATATTTGTTCTTGTTTTAAGCATAAACTCACTTAATTTTGTGCTGTTTAGTTCAGTTTCAGACTTCATATATTAATTTTGCATCTCAAGTAAATGTATCTTGATTAAAGATGTTCAGATATTTGATCCGCCAAAATATCCAAGACAATAATTATGAGAAAAATATATATTTTTTTGCAGTGCATGCAACATTGAATGCATTTATAAGCTTTCTGCACCTATTTAGGGCCTTTTAAGACCTTAATTTGTGTAAAAGTGAATTAAGATTAAAATCCGCAGAAACCCTGTAAGAGCATCTGCCAAATGCATAAATGTATAATTTTTTGTGCAATAGTTCATCGTTTGAATCAAGTTTTCAGAATTTCCGAAATAATATATCAAACAAAATGTTCCAGTACTCTTAACTCTATGTGCAAGTGTGTTTGGACACGTGTAGCTATTGGAAGAATCAGGAATAAATCTATAAGTACAGTAAATTCACTTTCCACTAAAACTTAATTAAATGCAATTAAATTATTAAAATATTCACATTTAAGATTAAAGGGGGGTATATTATCTATAAAGTGCCATTGGTGCTATTTCAGCGATTTTACGGCTTTGGTCAGGTTGCTGTAAAACTCCACCATACTAGTGGGGAAAAATGAATCGACAACCGAACGAGGAAGCAAACCTCCAAGATCAGTCTGGAAAAAGCTGAACAGCTGCATTTTGCCTGGTTCCCTACAGAGAGAGGAAAAAAGTAAACATTTTATGCTCTTGATGAACCAATGCATGAAGAAAAAAAGACATCTGAAATGTACTTTTTTGCCAACAATGCATGAAGAAAAAAAGACAGCTGAAATGTATTTTTTTTGCCACGAATGCATGAAGAAAACAAGACATATGAAATGTAATTTTTTGCCACCATCTGCTGTCTGATGTTTGAATTACATCAACCAAAGACATGAGAAACTCACCCAGGAACAGGAACACAAAAACAGCCACAAGGATGGTTGAAGCCTCTGACGTAGCCAGGTTGAGGAGGACAGTTTGGATGGCTTACATTGGTAGCTATAAATCGATAACAATATCAATAACAGCATTATTAAGATAGTGGTCTAATGTTTATTTATAATGACCCTGTGATTCTATTCAGTGTCAGATTCAGATCCAGCTAAAGGAGAAAGGCCACGCGTACCATTTGATGAAACTGTGCCATCCTCATAGCGTTTAACGGAAATGACAACTCGAGGGCGAGTTGACAGAATTGTTCGGTAAACTATCCCTTTTAACTTTCTTCCATGATTCATCAAATGATTAACTCATTGAGTTAATTTATTAAGTATATAACATACTATATTTAATATTAATTTTAAATATTTCAGATGATTTCTTTAAATTTCATTCAGTCACTTGTTTAATTCAATTCAGTAAATTCTAATTCAAACTCCGCATCCTGTTCTCTACCTCAATTCAAACTCGGGAACTAAAATAAAATTGGAATTTCAGTCATTCTTAATTACTCTGATTCCACACAGGATTCCACTCAACTCCCCGTTCTATTAGAATTCTCATTCATCTTAATGGCAGTTGCTGGTCTGGCTGGCACAGGACCCAGTAGATGTGGATACTTGTATACACAAACGCAAGGATACTTTTGATTGGCCATCAGTGGAGAAAAAAGCTTTATACTGGGCCACCAGCAGGGGCCACTGGGGTCATGCTAACCAGCTAAACCTTGAGCCTGTGGCCTATTCTTTTATCATTATATCATAACATGACTGTTCTGGCCTTTTTTGTCAGTCTCAAAAATACAGTACATAAACTCAGTTGTGTCAACAGAGAACAGCAGTAAATGCAATTCTTCAAATTTGTCTGAAGATATGTGTCTGTCAGTAAACATTGATTTGCCAAAGCCATTTATGCGCTAAAATATCACTATTCAAATATAGAAATACTTATAGAAAGTTTCAGCATAATTAACACCCAGACTTGTGTATAAGGGTCAAGCTTGAGCATCTATCAAAAACTCCATTACTCAAAAATGTAATCTCCAGACTAAGACAACTGTCCTCAAATACGTAACTGAAATTCTCAAAACAGCTTATTAAAATAAAACTCTGTTCCAAAAATGAGTGAACTGCCTATTTAGGCCAGACATCAAACATGCACTCCTGACACAGAAGCAGTAACCCTATGTTGCCTTCTAAGATACCTCATTCTAAAGTAGCGTCATGTTGTATGATAAAATCAAACTCTTTAAATCAATCGTGAGTCCAGTCCCTTATGCTTCATGTGAGGAGCATTATTTGTGCTGCCTATGTAGGGAGCTCCAAACCAGCAGACGGCAAGGCCGCTCACTACCTTTTAAAATAGAGCTGTATAGTCCAAAAAAGTTAACAATGCCCTATATGAATGAAATAATCCAAATCTATTATCATGCTACATTATAGGATCACACTACTGAATTATGGTTAAAAAAAACCCTGATGGAATGACTCTGCAACAGGCAAGGAGCATGATGCTAGCAACACCAACATCGTGTTCAGTTCCCATATAACAAACAGACTGATACGATTTAATTTGAATGCACTTTCAGTTACTTTGGATAAAACAGGGTTTCTGCAGGATTTTATGAAGACATTTTAAGACAATGTAAAGAAAATTTATGAAATGGAGTGAAGGGAACACAAAACATCAATATGTTCTCTGAATGTGAATGTCTAGAGCAGACAATGGGTTGTATTAGCAAGTTTGAAACTTCCAACAAAACTCTTTTACTTTTTACTACATTTGACTAAAAATAGCTTATGGCTTAAATACCTCTGCTCCCAACCAAGAGTATGGTAATTACTTTCATTGTAGCTTCTGATCACACTGCAAAAAAGAGATGTTCTTCCTCAGTTATTTTGTCTTGTTTTGTGCTGCAAGCTTCTAAAAAATTTTTAAATCAAGAAGCAAATTGCCATGTTTCTGAGAAATGTATCCAAATGGAGTTTATGAATAAAATAAGAACAAAAATCTGTCAAAGGGCTCAAAATGAGACCCCATTTCAGACCCCACTGACAAATATTTGTTCTTGTTTTAAGCATAAACTCACTTAATTTTGTGCTGTTTAGTTCAGTTTCAGACTTCATATATTAATTTTGCATCTCAAGTAAATGTATCTTGATTAAAGATGTTCAGATATTTGATCCGCCAAAATATCCAAGACAATAATTATGAGAAAAATATATTTTTTTTGCAGTGCATGCAACATTGAATGCATTTATAAGCTTTCTGCACCTATTTAGGGCCTTTTAAGACCTTAATTTGTGTAAAAGTGAATTAAGATTAAAATCCGCAGAAACCCTGTAAGAGCATCTGCCAAATGCATAAATGTATAATTTTTTGTGCAATAGTTCATCGTTTGAATCAAGTTTTCAGAATTTCCGAAATAATATATCAAACAAAATGTTCCAGTACTCTTAACTCTATGTGCAAGTGTGTTTGGACACGTGTAGCTATTGGAAGAATCAGGAATAAATCTATAAGTACAGTAAATTCACTTTCCACTAAAACTTAATTAAATGCAATTAAATTATTAAAATATTCACATTTAAGATTAAAGGGGGGTATATTATCTATAAAGTGCCATTGGTGCTATTTCAGCGATTTTACGGCTTTGGTCAGGTTGCTGTAAAACTCCACCATACTAGTGGGGAAAAATGAATCGACAACCGAACGAGGAAGCAAACCTCCAAGATCAGTCTGGAAAAAGCTGAACAGCTGCATTTTGCCTGGTTCCCTACAGAGAGAGGAAAAAAGTAAACATTTTATGCTCTTGATGAACCAATGCATGAAGAAAACAAAACATATGAAATGTAATTTTTTTGCCCCTATCTGCTGTCTGATGTTTGAATTACATCAACCAAAGACATGAGAAACTCACCCAGGAACAGGAACACAAAAACAGCCACAAGGATGGTTGAAGCCTCTGACGTAGCCAGGTTGAGGAGGAGAGTTTGGATGGCTTACATTGGTAGCTATAAATCGATAACAATATCAATAACAGCATTATTAAGATAGTGGTCTAATGTTTATTTATAATGACCCTGTGATTCTATTCAGTGTCAGATTCAGATCCAGCTAAAGGAGAAAGGCCACGCGTACCATTTGATGAAACTGTGCCATCCTCATAGCGTTTAACGGAAATGACATCAACAAAATCTCGAGGTGATATAATACCCATAGCAGCCGAAGGCGTGACCGTTCGACAGATCGAAACATCCTATGAAACGAAAAAGGAAAGATATAGAAATGTATAAATCTACTGTTGCATGATTGCTGCTTTATGTACTAAATCATTGCAATGCCATGCGCATCATGAACATCTCAGTTGAAATAAAAAATAAGATTTATTAATAGTGAAGCGAAGGGAAACGGCAAAAATAATTACTGTTTTCAAACAGGTATCCCAGATACTTCTCTAGTCTGACATTGATGGGACAAACGCCCTCAAACTCGCGCTATTGGTTGAGCGAATGTTGCTTTTTGGGCTGGTTTGTAAACTCAACAATCAGATCTATGTGCCGTTTAAAAGGCCACTTCCTTAGTCAGTAGCTCGTCAGAAGAATGTTGCATTCTGGGAATTTGAGTTTTCTGGGTCGATCCTGTTTTACGGTACATTGGCTCGTCCACATTGTCGTATGTATTATTAAATAAACACAGACTCATTATTTAAATATGAATTCGTTTCATCAAAACATTTTATTAATATCACATTTAGATGAACATGGGGACATTTTAAATAATTAAGCTACTTTTGTTTGCGCAGATGTTTAGATTTTTATCTATAATAAATAGAATTCAGTAGTATTGGTTTTGATTAGTTTCGCTGTGTTGAGGTATATTATCTCAAAACATTATATCCTTTGATGAAGAAAATCTCATCTAAACTCATTTTTTAAATGCCATGGATTTAAAAAAGCACTAAAAATTGCGTGACTGTCAATACCTCACAGTGCGATCAATAATTAAGGTTTTGTGCCTGAGCTTGACAAGAACATTTTTGCCCTGTCCTTTATAAAAATAGGCTACTTCCTTATAGCTTACTTGCAACACACGCATATTCATAACCCTCCTGGACTGCAGAGTGGTTTTTTAAAATAAACACAAATACCTGTTTAATGCCAAAGCTGTTACCACATTCAGAAATGTAATAATGTTGGGACTGGGCATTAACCTGTTTCAACCTGTTAATCTGAATATGCACTGTATATTCAAAGTGTTGAGTTAATCATAAGTGTTTAGCGGGAACTCTTACATAACCTTTTCCCTGTTGCCCATGATCGTTTGAATCAATACCACAACCCCCACACACACTGAGGGGGAAAAGAGTTTGATGTGCGTTTTTCACTGGTTGATTCTTTAATTTTTATTTTATTTTCGTACACACCCAATCTTGAATTCGTGTTTTCAGCCTTGACTCAGACAATGCATATTACTAATCAAAAATTAAGTTTTGATATATTTAAGGTAGGAAATTTACAAAATAACTTCATAGAACATGATCTTTACTTAATATCCTAATGATTTTTGGCATAAAAGAAAAATTGATAATTTTGACCCATACTATGTATCATTGGCTATTGCTACAATTACACCCGTGCTACTTAAGACTGGTTTTGTGCTCCAGGTCACCCTACCTTCTATAAACTCAAGCAACAGACATTTACCTTTATGATGCAGCTTGTAATTAATGTTAAAGGGGTCATATGATGCAATTTAAAGTTTTCCTTTCTCTTTGGAGTGTTACAAGCTGTTCGTGCATAGATAAGATCAAAGACTAAAGTCTCAAACCTAAAGAGATATTTTTTATAAAAGTTAAGATACGTCCACGCCCTCCTAAAACACCTCATTTAAACACGCCCCCACATGTCTACGTCACTGTGTGGGAATATTTGCATAACACCGCTCAAATGTTCACGCAAAGAAAGAAGGCGTAACTTTGATTCTCGCTGTAGTACTGTTGCTGCCGCCGCCATGTCGTGGAGACGCTGTGTGTTTCTTTGTGAAAGCGAAACTACTTTGTTTGGCCTTCCAAATGAGGACACAACTAGAAATCAGTGGTTAAGTTGTATTTACAACACTGTTCTAGAACAGTTCAAACCAAATATACAGATGTGTGCAGCGCATTTTATGGAGGACTGTTTCTTGAACCTGGGAGAGTAGACCACAATGCTATGGCGTTATTTTAATGACAAATGTCGAGAGGGCATTATTGTAGCGCGAAAGCACATTAATATAATGCGCTCGCACGAATCTCCCCGCTCGCACGCGGATTTCTTTTGCTCTCTCACAAAACCTGACGCGCGCGCTCAGATACACGCTGCTCTTGCCCAGAGAGTGTGCGCGCACTTAAAACGTGTCTCTCCTCTCACTCAAACTGTCCTGTGCACTCGCAAATCTCTCTGTGCTCATGCACTAGATATTAATTATTTTTGCACCTGAATTAAACGTTGTCAAAAGTTATCATTGTGCACTTTTAAAAAGTATCTCAAAGCAGATTTGTTTACTAAAGGCCTTTCCTTGTTTTTTTTTTATTATTGTTGTATTTTTGTTTTAACAAACTGGTTATTGCACTTTGTTTGACTACTTTATCTCTTTTATGTTTGTATTTGTATTTTCTTTTCTGTGAATGCACATATGCATCTCTCTGTAAAATACTTTGTAAATACTTTTAAAAGGCGCTATATAAATAAAGCTTTAAACAATCAGACCTCCACAACTGACTGATGAAAATACTATGTGAAATCTAATTGGCTGAGAGGGCACTGAACCTGGAATTATTTTGACAATCAAAGATAGATCTTTAATTTATTTCCAGTTTAATAATATTTAGCAATGTTAATGAAATTAGATAAATCGCTCACAGTAGTTTGACCAAACTGTTATACTAGGTTATATACAAATAATCCAAGCACCCGATTCATTTCTAATATTTGATTATTTTGACTTAGTAGTATTAAATTATAAAGAAATTACAGATCCATCTTTGAAATCTGATAGGTTGATAACATTTGACAACATTTAAATCAGGTGCGAAAATAATTAATACCTAGCCATGAGCATAGAGAGATTTGCGAGTGCACAGGACAGTTTGAGTGAGAGGAGAGACCACAGACTGTATAAAAACAGGGACAGACACGTTTTAAGTGCACGCACACTCTCTTGGCGAGAGCAGCGTTTATCGGAGCACGCGTCAGGTTTTGTGCGAAGAGCAAAGGAAAATCGCGTCCGAGCGGGGAGATTCGCGCTCGCACATTACATTAATGTGCTTTCGCGCTACAATAATGCGCTCTCGACATTTGTCATTAAAATAACGCCATACAATGCTGGCTGTTCTAATTCACAGCCTGCATTCATATTTAAAGTTTTCATATTTAAAGAATTTGACCCGATCCACTTGAAACAGGGACGCTGCTGAAGCCCCATCCGTCCCGAAGGAGTTTTCGGAAGCAAATACACATATAGCATCCGTTTAGGTGTATATGGAGAAACTGGAGGTGATTATAACCCTCTTGGAAAGGCAGAATCTGCCGGGGAACACTAAGGCTATACCGTGGATTATACACATACGAAAACTGCTTAGGTCTCAGAATGGAACCCGGCCTTCCACCATTCCCGCGGATTTCTCGTGAAGGCCCAGCGCCGGACGTTCCGCCGCATCCGCTGCCAAGGGTGATGGAGGATCTCAACAGGGTCTACTGTACGGACACTCTGGAGCAGTTTTTAGCAAGCCAACACTAACCGGGGCCTCTCGGTGCCACTACCCGTTTGAGGTGAGAACACAGGAGGATACCGGCTCCACACAGAGGCTATAGAATCTAGCGAACGTGTTGGGGGTTGCCCAGGCCGCAGCTCTACAAATATCTGTCAGTGAGGCACCACGAGCCAGCGCCCAGGAGGATGCAACAATTCTAGTTGAGTGAGCTCGCAGCCTGAACGGGCAGGGCACACCCTGAGCCTGATAAGCCAGGGTGATGGCATCCACACTCCAGTGGGCCATCCTCTGCTTAGAGACAGCATTCCCCTTCTGCCGGCATCCATAACAGACGAAGAGCTGGTCTGAGGTCCTGAAGCTTTGTGTCTGGTCTACGTAGCATCTTAATTCTCAGACGGGACAGAGCAAAGCTTCCAGAGCTAGGTCTGCCTTGATGGAGGCCAGTGCAAGCAGGAGCAGAGTTTTCAATGAAAGAAACTTTAGCTCAACTGAATGCAAAGGCTCGAATGGGCCCCGCTGTAGTGATTTTAGCACTAGAGACAGGTCCCAAGAGGGTATAGAGGGGGGCCGGGTAGGATTCAACCTCCTGGCCCCTCTAAGGAATCTGATGACAAGGTCATGCTTACCTATGGACTTCCCATTCACCGGGTCATGGTACACAGCAATAGCAGCAACCTGGACTTTGAGGGTGGAGTGAGACAGCCTTCGCTCCAGCCCTTGCTGCAGAAAGGAAAGCACGACCGCAATCGGGCATCTCCGGGGGTCTTCTCGGCGAGAAGAACACCACTTGACGAACAGGTTCCACTTCAAGGCATAAGCGTGTCTCGTAGATGGTGCTCTCGCCGAAGTGATGATGTTCACTACCTCCTGGGGTAGGTCACCTAGAACCTCCATGTCTAGGGACCAGACATGGAGTTTCCAAAGGTCTGGACGCGGGTGCCAAATGGTGCCCCATCTCAGAGTCAGTAGATCCCTCCTCAGAGGAATCGGCCTAGGAGGGGCTGTTGCAAGGAGCACTAGTTCAGGGAACCAGGTCCGAGTGGGCCAATACGGCGCCACTAG
>NW_015505659.1:425063-487648 GCF_001515645.1 Sinocyclocheilus grahami | reverse complement strand
TTTTAGCAAGCCAACACTAACCGGGGCCTCTCGGTGCCACTACCCGTTTGAGGTGAGAACACAGGAGGATACCGGCTCCACACAGAGGCTATAGAATCTAGCGAACGTGTTGGGGGTTGCCCAGGCCGCAGCTCTACAAATATCTGTCAGTGAGGCACCACGAGCCAGCGCCCAGGAGGATGCAACAATTCTAGTTGAGTGAGCTCGCAGCCTGAACGGGCAGGGCACACCCTGAGCCTGATAAGCCAGGGTGATGGCATCCACACTCCAGTGGGCCATCCTCTGCTTAGAGACAGCATTCCCCTTCTGCCGGCATCCATAACAGACGAAGAGCTGGTCTGAGGTCCTGAAGCTTTGTGTCTGGTCTACGTAGCATCTTAATTCTCAGACGGGACAGAGCAAAGCTTCCAGAGCTAGGTCTGCCTTGATGGAGGCCAGTGCAAGCAGGAGCAGAGTTTTCAATGAAAGAAACTTTAGCTCAACTGAATGCAAAGGCTCGAATGGGCCCCGCTGTAGTGATTTTAGCACTAGAGACAGGTCCCAATAGGGTATAGAGGGGGGCCGGGAAGGATTCAACCTAGGGACCAGACATGGAGTTTCCAAAGGTCTGGACGCGGGTGCCAAATGGTGCCCCATCTCAGAGTCAGTAGATCCCTCCTCAGAGGAATCGGCCTAGGAGGGGCTGTTGCAAGGAGCACTAGTTCAGGGAACCAGGTCCGAGTGGGCCAATACGGCGCCACTAGCAAGACTCACTCCTCGTCCTCCCGGACTTTGCACAGTGTCTGTGCGAGAAGGCTCACTGGGGGAACGCATACTTGCGTAGGCCCCGCTGCCAGCTGTGTGCCAGTGTCGAGTGTTCCCTCGGTCAGGGAGTAGAACAACCGGCAGTGAGAGGTCTCTGGAGAAGCAAACAGGTCTACCTGAGCGGCTCCGAAACGTCTCCAAATCAGCTGGACCGTCTGGGGATGGAGTCGCCATTCTCCCGGGAGCATTGCTTGAGACAGCTCATCGGCTGTATGGTTGAGCAGGCCCGGAATGTGCACAGCACAAAGTGACCTCAGAACGACTCCAAAGGAGGAGGTGGAGTTGCGACATGCGACGGGAGCGCAGACCACCTTGTCGGTTGATGTATGCAATGGTCGCTGTGTTGTCCGTTCGGACCAGCACGTGCTTGCCTCGTAAGCGCCCTTTGAGATGGTTCAAGGCAAGTCGCACTGCCAACAACTCTAGGCAATTGATGTGCCAGTGCAGCTGCGGGCCCGTCCAACCCCCTGAGATTGCATGCCCGTTGTACGTGGCACCCCACCCGGTGGTGGAGGCATCCGTGTAGACCACGGCATGCCTGGAGATCTGCTCTAGGGGCAGCCCTGCCAGGAGGAACGCAAGATCTGACCACGGGGTGAAGGTTTGGCGACAGGCCGGTGTGACTTGGACCCGGTGAGTGCCGCGCTTCCACGCCCACCTCGGGACTCTGCCATAAAGCCAGTGCTGGAGCAGTCTCATATGTAACAGACTGAGGGGTGTAAGTGCTGCTGCGGCCGCCATATGCCCCAGGAGCCTCTGAAAAAGTATCAGTGGGACCGCTGTCCTGCCCTTGAACGTATTCAAGCAGGCTAGCACCGACCGCACACGTTCCTCTGTGAGGCGCGCTGTCTGTTCGACCGAATCCAACTCCATACTGAAAAAAGAGATCCTCTGCGTCGGGGAGAGTTTGGTCTTTTCCCAGTTGACCCGAAGGCCCAACAAGCTGAGGTGCCGGAGCGCCAGGTCCCTATGCTCGCACGACTGATCCTGAGACTGTGCTAGTATAAGTCAATCGTCTAGATAGTTGAGGACGCGAACACCCTGCTCTCTGAGGGGAACAAGAGCTGCCTCCGTGACTTTCGTGAAGACACGGGGAGACAGGGACAGCCCGAAGGGCAGGTCCTTGTACTGATATGCCTGTCCTTCGAATTCAAACCGCAGAAATGGTCTGTGGCGTGGAAGGATCGACACATGAAAGTACGCATCCTTCAGGTCGATCGCTTCAAACCAATCTCAGGGACGGACGCCCCTGAAGATGCGTTTCTGCGTCAACATCTTGAACGGTAGCCGATGAAGGGCCCGGTTCAAAAAGACTGGCCGTAACCCACCACCTTTCTTGGGTACAATAAAGTAAGGGCTGTAAAACCCCGACCTCATAACGGCTGGAGGGACCGGCTCTATCGCATCCTTCGCCAGTAGGACTGCGATCTCTGCCCGCAGAACAGGGGCATCAGCCATCCTGACTGTAGTGAAGCGGATACCGCTGAACTTGGGGAGACGCCGGGCGAACTGAATCGCATAGCCGAAGCTGACGGCCCGGAGAGGGGTGTGAGTGTGGGGTGCAAGGCTCCCCTGGTTCCACGGGTTGGCAGAGGGTGCATGAGTAGGGCCTTTGTAGACGCTCTCGAACCACCCGCTGCTGCCGGCTGGCAAAGGAGGAGGATGAGTGAGGTCCGGCGTTGGTCCGTCCGCAACTCTCTGTGCCCTCCTGGGACACAGAGATAAAGGAAACTGCTCTTTGTCGAGAATTTGGGAGCGGGGGCCCGCCCTCGGCGACGAGCAGGCTGGGGCGCTGCAGCCGGCGGATGGGTGGAGGCAGCAGCTGTCCGCCGGGGCAGGATGTGTCGGATCGCCTCAGTCTGCTTCTGGGCAGGCGAGAACTGCTGGGCAAATCTCTCGACTGCGAAGAGGACACAGTGTCGCTGTGTCTGGGACACAGGGGAACTGAGGAACCGAACCTTGTCGGTCTCGCGCATGTCGGCCAGACACAGCCAGAGATGGTGCTCCTGGACTACCATAGTTGACATCGCACGACCCAGAGACCACGCCGTAACCCTCGTCACATGTAGCGCGAGGTCCATCGCGGTGCAGAGTTCTTTGAGAACTTCCGGGTCGTGACCACCCTGGTGCACTTGCAATAACACCGAAGCATGTAAGGCAGACGCAGCTTCTCCACAGGCCGAGTAAGCACTGCCGATCAGGGCCGACGAGTGCCTACAGGCCCGGGAGGGGAGCAGCGGTTTGCCCCGCCAAGTGGTAGCGGCATTTGGACACAATTGCATCACAACCGACCGCTTCACCTGGTGAACTCCCGCGTACCCCTGCGCTGGACTTAGGACACAATTGCATCGCTACCGCCTGCTCTACCGGGGGGATCGCCGAATACCCCTTCGCTGCACCGCCGTCGAGGGTGGTGATGGAGGAGGAGCCTACCGGCCGGTTTCTGGCAGTAAAAGGTGCCATCCATGACCTAGTGAGCTCGTCATGCACTTCCGGGAAGAAAGGCACCGGGGCGGGGCACTGAGAACCAGCGCGAGCCACCCCGAGAAACCAATCATCCAGCCTTGAGGGCTCGGGACGCGGTGGGGGTTTCCACTCGAGCCCAACCCCTCGGCGACCCGGGAAAGCATAGCTGCCATCTCCGGATCCGATCCAGGCCTTGCTACCGTCCCGGAGGGCGGCAGCGCGGCCGAATCTTCATCGGACAGCCCTCCCTCCGATGCTGAGATCGACATCTGGTCGGGGGGAGGTCCACTGGATACCGCTGGTACGCTCTTTAAAGAGGGCTCAGCGCATTCCGTGGGTCGCTACACTGGATCGGAGGTGCAAGAGGAGTGATGGTCCCCAGAGGGTTGGTTCCCTGTGGGGTTTGCAATCACTGTAACCCTCAAACCGCCTGCGCTACTGCTAGAAGTGGTTCTCGTCTGTCCACCAGAACGAGCCCCAGATCGCGGCAATGGGACTCCGCCCCCTTGCGAGTAGCGGAGCCTGGTTTGCAGCTCCGAGATGGTCATGTTCCCGCAATGAGAACATGACTCATCCACGAAGGCCACCTCAGCGTGCTTGATGGCCAGACACGTGAGGCAGCGATCGTGACCATCATCCGGTGCCAGGTAATGACTGCAACCAGAAACGCACGGGTGAAACGGCATTCTTATAAGGACGATCCGTCGTCTTTATAAAGACGCACCCGTGTAGCTCTTTTAGAGAAATTTGCTCTTTAGGAAATGCTCTTTTAGTGCTGAGGCGCACAGGGGAGATAGCCGCTTGCAACACGACAGGGGTTCAGTGCAGCCTGAAGGTGGACATCGCACAACCCAGAGAACTCGCGGTGACCTTCGCCGCTCGGAGCGCGAGGTCAGTGGCGGTTTGGAGCTCTTTCAGAACATCCAGATCATGACCACCCTCGTGCAGGTCCTTCAGTGCCTTAGCCTGGTGCACCTGCAGTAATGCCATAGCATGTAAGGCGGAAGCAGCTTCCCCGCAAGCCATATAGGCACTGCCGGTTAGACCAGATGAATGCCTACAGGCCCGGGAAGGAAGTACCGGGTCTCCCTGCCAGGAGGAGGTGGACTTAGGACACAATTGCATCGCTACCGCCTGCTCTACCGGGGGGATCGCCGAATACCCCTTCGCTGCACCGCCGTCGAGGGTGGTGATGGAGGAGGAGCCTACCGGCCGGTTTCTGGCAGTAAAAGGTGCCATCCATGACCTAGTGAGCTCGTCATGCACTTCCGGGAAGAAAGGCACCGGGGCGGGGCACTGAGAACCAGCGCGAGCCACCCCGAGAAACCAATCATCCAGCCTTGAGGGCTCGGGACGCGGTGGGGGTTTCCACTCGAGCCCAACCCCTCGGCGACCCGGGAAAGCATAGCTGCCATCTCCGGATCCGATCCAGGCCTTGCTACCATCCCGGAGGGCGGCAGCGCGGCCGAATCTTCATCGGACAGCTCTCCCTCCGATGCTGAGATCGACATCTGGTCGGGGGGAGGTCCACTGGATACCGCTGGTACGCTCTTTAAAGAGGGCTCAGCGCATTCCGTGGGTCGCTACACTGGATCGGAGGTGCAAGAGGAGTGATGGTCCCCAGAGGGTTGGTTCCCTGTGGGGTTTGCAATCACTGTAACCCTCAAACCGCCTGCGCTACTGCTAGAAGTGGTTCTCGTCTGTCCACCAGAACGAGCCCCAGATCGCGGCAATGGGACTCCGCCCCCTTGCGAGTAGCGGAGCCTGGTTTGCAGCTCCGAGATGGTCATGTTCCCGCAATGAGAACATGACTCATCCACGAAGGCCACCTCAGCGTGCTTGATGGCCAGACACGTGAGGCAGCGATCGTGACCATCATCCGGTGCCAGGTAATGACTGCACCCAGAAACGCACGGGTGAAACGGCATTCTTATAAGGACGATCCGTCGTCTTTATAAAGACGCACCCGTGTAGCTCTTTTAGAGAAATTTGCTCTTTAGGAAATGCTCTTTTAGTGCTGAGGCGCACAGGGGAGATAGCCGCTTGCAACACGACAGGGGTTCAGTGCAGCCTGAAGTGCCCAACCCACTCGACACTGGAACGACCACCGCTGAAGCGCTGTCTCGCAAACACAAGAAGCTTCCGAGAGCATGCTGAAATCGTAGTTCTCGAACAGACACAGTTGAGCAGAACGACGTTGTCGCTCGGCTCCAAAGCGAAAAGCTGGTATGCATTGCACCTGCTGTCTTATTATACTCACGCTGTGATCAGCGGCAGCTGGATGCAATAACTGCAAGCCAATGTGCATTGGCTCGTTTAGTTTACACTCGAAGTAGATTGGTCTATCGAAGCGATATCCCAATTCGTCGGTCACCGACGTGACTCGGAGTGACTGACTGAAAGGGAACAATAATGTACAGTATGTGGAAAATAATGTGTTTTTTTAACCTTAAACCGCATAAACACATTGCATTACACCAAATACACAAATTAATGTTCTTTTATCAACGTCGTATGACCCCTTTAAAGGAATAGTTCAACCAAAACTGCAGTTCTTTTTTTTCATCATTTACTAAGTAGTTCCAAAACCTTTATTGTTCTTTCTTTTGTGAAACAAAAGGAGATGTTAAGCCAAAAAAAAAAAATGGCTGGTGATTTGTACTGTCAAGGACTAAAAGCACCATAAAAGCAATCTGCCCACATTCTTCTTAAGAGCTCACTTTGTGTTTCACAGAAAAAGGAAAATAATGTAGGGTTGGAATAACATGAGGATGAGTAAATAATGACTATGTTTTCAGTTTTAGTGAATAGTTCCTTTAATTAAGTAGTATGAAGTGCATTGCATTTTATGAAATGAAAAAAGCCAAATTAAGTTTTACTCTCAAAGTGCAAGCACTAATGACCCTGTCTGTGATCTGATATGATAGAGCAATATATATAAAGGTACAGATACAGATAGATATTTAAGTTCGTTTTTTAAGTGAAGCTCTTTGAACAGCATCTACATTTACATTTATTATTTTAGCAAACACTTTTATCCAAAACGACCTACAAAGAAAAAACATCACAAGCAATGTTTTCAAAGTCAATGCTTCATGAGACATACAGTGCCAAGTATAATATAAGTATAACATCAAATGCAGAAAAGTATAGAAAGAGAGGATTATTTGACTTGTCCCTAAGTTTAATAAATAAATTAATTAAAAATGCACATTTACAGTAATGCACATAAACAATTCAAGTCAAGCAAGCCAGTGTTCTAAAGGGTTTAAAAGCAGAAATATAAAGTTTGTATTTTGTTAAAGCACTTAACATTAATTATTCAGAAAGTGTTTACTGCAGTTTTTTGTTTGGTCAGTAAAGCAGTCTAAATTATACTTTTTGAGATGGGACAAATTTTCTAAGTGGATGAACTTCTGGTTATGATTTACTGACATAATTCCTGCAGTGCAGTTTGCTTTATGCATCCTTATGCATATCAAGCTGAAGTCACACGGTATGACAAATTAAATATTTGGATACCTTATTTTACACCGACACAGCATCAGCAAGTGCTTCTGTCACACTAGTCTTACATTATGTCAAAACCTATCATGTTTAAATATAGTGGCTGTGCTTTTGAAAGTGTTTCAAGTGTAGTATTTTACTTTACCCACCTTACTGTAATCCAGTTTTATTTTAGTATTATTTATATACTATTATAGTATTTTTTTGAATTAGCATTTATTTTTCTTCAGTATTTAAATGTTAATAATTTTGTTATGTGATTGTGTCATTTTTATTATTTTTAATGTTTTTTTTAGCGCTTTATTTTAGTTTGAGAAATGTTAGTTTTTATTCAATATTTATAATTTGTTTCAGCTCCATTTCAATTTACAAAAATATTTTAATAATTTGAATTTTAGTTACAACACAACTGCAATCGTTATTTTTACCTTTAAAAAAATTAGGACTGATATTATTTTCTGCAGTAATCTACATGCTGTTGATAGAGCTTCATTTGTATTGAATACTGGAACACTGCTTTAATAGATTACCCTCATAGGTAAAAACGAAATTGCAGAATTATGTTTTTTCATAACCAAACTTCATGAATATACCAAACCTGATGGGTATGTACTCCACTCGTCGTACTTGTCTTTGAGGAACTGAGGGGTTGCTGTACATTCTGAAAGCACTACATGGGCAGAAATGGAGGGCAGTGAAGCTAGCTTCATGAACTGCAGATGTATGGAAGCTAAGCAGCAGTGAAATATAAAGCCACAGATCAGCACAGACCTACTGGCCACAGGCTCTGCTTTGTGTTTCTGCCGCACGGGAACAGAAGGGCTCCGAGTCGCTCCGGCGGCTCTAGGGATGTCCAACCGTGAAGCCGACTGCGTTATGGTTCGGATGCTGTTGCCGATGCGGACGGGAGATTCGAAGTTGGCGACGCTACCGTTGCGGCGCTGAGGAGAGGCTGAGCGGGCGGACGACTCCATACTAGTAATGTCGCTCTCTTGCTCCGGCTTTTTATCGCTGCCCTCAGGTGCCTGCAGACGCGCTGTAAATCACACATTTACTCACCCAAATGTCCAGCCAACTGGTGACAAGCTGATATTGGCTTATGACGTTATATATTGTGAGTAGGGGAGCGCTTGGCACAAAGTAACGCGGGGTAAGTTGTAACGCATGTGGTTTAAATATTTCCACACATGCTAGCATAACCAAATTTACAGCATTTACTAGTTACCATATCAACATTATCTAGATTAAAAAAAGTGCACCAAAATTAGAGCAATATATATAAAGGTACAGATACAGATAGATATTTAAGTTCGTTTTTTAAGTGAAGCTCTTTGAACAGCATCTACATTTACATTTATTATTTTAGCAAACACTTTTATCCAAAACGACCTACAAAGAAAAAACATCACAAGCAATGTATTCAAAGTCAATGCTTCATGAGACATACAGTGCCAAGTATAATATAAGTATAACATCAAATGCAGAAAAGTATAGAAAGAGAGGATTATTTGACTTGTCCCTAAGTTTAATAAATAAATTAATTAAAAATGCACATTTACAGTAATGCACATAAACAATTCAAGTCACACGCAAAGAAAGAAGGCGTGGTTTCAGGAACAGCAGTTAGTGTTAATGCAGCCATGTCAGGGAGACGCTGTGTGTATCTGTGCGAAAGCAAAAGCACTTTATTTGGCCTTCCGAAAGTAGTTGCAATTAGGAATCATTGGTTAAGATTTATTTACAACAGAACAGCACAACCCAGATGTTCGAATTTGTGCAACGTATTTTATGGACTACAGTTTTTTGAACCTAGAAGAGTACAAGGCTGGCTGTGCACAAAGGCTATTTAAAAAAAACAAAAACAAAAAAACAAAGGGTAAATTCTGTCTTTCCTATGACAATCTGGCGCTTCTGAATCAGCGACTAAGTATATTTTGTTATTAGTTTAAGTATTTGCTATTGACTGTTCAAATGCGGAGTTTTGCGCAGCGCAGAGTAACGCGTCGTGTGTGTGTGTGTGAGGGGAACAGGGTCACATCACAGGAGAGTGAACTGCCTGTCAGAAATCATAGCACGTCAGCTGTCTTAACCGTGGCTTGTGCACTGCATCATCACTGTGTCTGTCACGCGACTTTGTTGCCCTTTCAGGCTTGAACTGATATTTACTTTGAAAGCTGAAGCTCGCGATTATGGTAAGGGGCGTTACATTTCCGACGAGTGCTTGCGGTGTTAGGCCAATCACAATGCGCTGGGTCAGCTGGCCAATCAGAGCAGACTGCGCTTGTCAAAGGAGGGGGCTTTGTTGAAAACGACGTGTTTGAGAGAGGCGGGGCATAGAGGACCTACAATAATGTACATTATTTGAAAAATAATGTGTTTTTTGAACATTAAATCATGTCAACATATTCTGTTACACCAAATACACAAATTAATCATCTTTAAAATAGCATCATATGACCCCTTTAATCTCCAATCTGTTATATATCAGTTTAGATTTTTAAATGCTTCGCTAACTGTAAGAAGACAGTAACCGGTTTTAAATTACAGTTGTGCAGATGGGGCACATTGTAACACTGTGTTACAATGTGCCCTTCCGTGCTATTCTATGACATTAGCGATGTAATTCAGACTATTTACTGTAATACATTTTAATGATAAACGATGAGAAACAGGTGAATAAATAATAACAGTCAATGTTTAATGTTAAGAAATTATTATTTCAAGACATGTAAAGCATTTTGGCTCGTTTATGTGGGCTGTCCCAAGCATGGTTGCAATGTGTTCATTGTCAAACTCCAAAATCAGATTATTTTTTATTCTTAAAAAACGCCATTATTTTATTTGAAATAAATAATTATTTTATTTTATTGACAAAATATTTTAGTTTGTCTTGTATATTTTTTTCATGCGATCAAATAGCATTTTAAGCTGTCACATATGGTCATCTTACAAGTGCCCCTCAGCTGTTACAATGTACCCCACCTATGGGGCATGTTGTCACATTTCACTTCCAATTTTTGAGGGTAAATAAAGAAAAACGTATACACTGTAATTATGAAACAAAGCAACATATTTGTACTAGACAAGTGTGAAGTTACTGTGGATAAAAAAATTATACTCTGAACCTTATACTTTGTGCCCCGCTCTCCCCTACATAACTTTGGCCGTTACTGCTCAGCAGGCTGAAATGGGCCCGAAATGTTCTCTTGTATTCGTAATGAAGATAGTTTATAGACAAAGTACCTGCAGCTAACTGAAATACTTTCTTCTTGTCGTCTGTCCTCTCCTGCAACAGGAGATTTAATTAGCGTTATAAAATAAACTGCTGGAGAAATTAGATTATATGAAATCCAAAGACCTCATCCTGTTTCGCTCGGGTTCCTTATTGTAAATCACGGATCTGTTAAATGAACTGAAATACATCATGATGATATTCAGTTTCGAGTGCTTACGGTCTGCAGCTGCAGTCTCAGCTGGCTGTTGGTGACTTTGAGTGATCTAGCGATGGCCTGGAGGTAGTAGATCAGCATGCTGAAAGAGACAGTGACGAACAGCACAAGGTTGAGTAACTGAAGGCATGTGTCCTGCTCGCCTGGTCGAATTATGTTGGCTTGACAGAACCAACATACTGATGTTGTAGCCTACATACAGGGGTAAGGACTTTTTCTAACTCTCCAACCATAGGCCAAAAACTTGTAAATGTAAATCCTAAAGTTTTCAGTCTACATCCTCCAAACTCAGCAGCAATGAAGCTATGCTCTTCCTGAATCAACCTGTGTTTTTCCTACAGCACACTATGAAAAACACCTACATTACCATATATCCCACTTATTGTTGGGGAGGGGGGGGGTCAGTATTTTTTTTATAGTTGTCTGATCATCATCAGTCTGTCTGTAATGACATGAAGAAACAGAACAAACTGAGACAAACTGCCAACATCTCCAAGATGCTTCAAGAGACCTACCTGCAAATGAATGTTTGGAAATGTAAACTGATATTTTGTACTGAAACACTACAGCAAAAGATAGATATAACTGACTTTAAACCATTTTTAGCTGGTGAAAATACTAGTGGCCTAAGACTTTTGCACAGTACTAACAGCACAAGGTTGAGTAACTGAAGGCATGTGTCCTGCTCGCCTGGTCGAATTATGTTGGCTTGACAGAACCAACATACTGATGTTGTAGCCTACATACAGGGGTAAGGACTTTTTCTAACTCTCCAACCATAGGCCAAAAACTTGTAAATGTAAATCCTAAAGTTTTCAGTCTACATCCTCCAAACTCAGCAGCAATGAAGCTATGCTCTTCCTGAATCAACCTGTGTTTTTCCTACAGCACACTATGAAAAACACCTACATTACCATATATCCCACTTATTGTTGGGGGGGATAAAATATTTTTTATATTTTATTTATTTAAAATATAAAATAAATATTTTATATTTTAAAATATATTGCAGTAGAAGACAGTTGGGGGTCAGTATTTTTTTTATAGTTGTCTGATCATCATCAGTCTGTCTGTAATGACATGAAGAAACAGAACAAACTGAGACAAACTGCCAACATCTCCAAGATGCTTCAAGAGACCTACCTGCAAATGAATGTTTGGAAATGTAAACTGATATTTTGTACTGAAACACTACAGCAAAAGATAGATATAACTGACTTTAAACCATTTTTAGCTGGTGAAAATACTAGTGGCCTAAGACTTTTGCACAGTACTGTATATAAAAATGATTTTTGAAGAATTATGTGACAGTGAAGACTGGAGTGATGATGCTGAAAAATCAGCTTTGCGTCACAGGAATAAATTACATTTTAAAATATATTGCAGTAGAAGACAGTTATTTTAAATTCGAATAATATTTGACAATATTTCTCTTTTTACTCTATTTTTGATCAAATAAACGCAGCCTTGGTGAATAAAAGAGACTTTTGAGATCTCCTAAAACACCTTAGTAGCCATGCATAACCACACAGAACATTCTAAGAAGAAGCTAATCTTTCAGATAAAACTTTGTCAAGCCAACGTCTGTTTGTTGTTGGTAAGACTGCCTTTTTCTAGCTTTTTTCTCAGTGGTAATTAAGGCCAGTGTAGAGGGAAGTAAACCTACTTACAAGAGTAGCAGCAGAGCAGGCAGCACCACCACAGGACTGGTGACGTAACTCATCACTTTACTGAACCACAGCGGAAAGTCATTGGCGATGGTTTCGGAAATTATGTCGTAAATCTTCTCCTGGCCACTACAGAGCAGCAGAGGAAATGCGAAGAAATGCAGCTGCATACTTTAATGCAAATTTTAAACAATTCTTATACTGCGCTAATATTTGATTCTGAATGGTAAATCATTTTGTAATGCAATATTTTTGTAGAAGTGATGCTAAACTGTTTGAAGCAGGCAAATTATTTTCTACATATTGGTTCTGGTCACATCTTAAATTAATTTCAACTCAAATAAATTTTATGTGCATTTATTCATTTATTTTGAACGTAGCTGTGTAGTTAGTAAGATAACCTACAGTTTACTAGGCAGTAAATAAACCTCTAGAGGGTGATACGAGTCTGATCACATGGATTTATTTTGCACATGATCAGTTGACTGTAAGCAATTGTTATTAATTGCTTTAATATAACTGAGATACTATAGTATTAATTAATTATTTTTGTATTTTCAGTTACAGTTATTTTAGTGCATAAAGTTAAACTAAATGAAAATGTAAAAAGTTGCCTTGGCAAATAGCTGAAAAATAATAATAATGCATTTTTAATAAATCTGCAAAAATGTCAACAATTCTGTGTTTTTCTGTCAATATGGGGTGCTGTGTGTACATTAATGAGGAAAAAAAAATAACTTAAATGATTTTAGCAAATGGCTGCAATATAACAAAGAGTGAAACATTTAAGGGGGTCTGAATACTTTCCGTACCCACTGTATATATATTTCTACACACAACTATAGTATATTGCAGTAGTTTGTTTGTAGCATGTAGTGTATACTGTTTGGTTTCTTTGCATTTCCATTAGTGCCACCAAACAAAATTGCTAAAATAGTGATAATTTACAAAAAAGCTACCAAACACTCCCTGCATCTGCAATTTAATCTCATCCCAAACTCAAACCAATGTTTCAGTCAGTATCGCTTTGTTGCCCTATTCGCGATTCAGAGTAATGCTTTAACACTTTGAAGGGTAGTCAACCGCAGATGGCTTACTTATAGGTGTCTCCACTTATTTCCGGGATACGAGAAAGTATTTCAACATCCAAAAAAATAATACACATCACCTTAAATGAGATTAGATTTAAATGCAGCCCCAAAGAGGACAGTTTTATTTACCTGAACGGTCCACAGTACTGAGACGGCCGGTACTTTACGATGGCAAAAATGGTCGGTAACATACACAGGAAAAGCATGAAGAGAAGCATCGCCAGATAGAAATTATTTGATCTGGGGAATAAAATAAATTTCAATTAAAAACCGTTATATACTTTGAATTCACTCAGGTAGACAATGAAACTAATCATATCTGATAAGTTACACACTCCCCGCCTGCAGTGGGATGATTCCTTTTTATCATTTATAAAACACAGCACTGAAGATGAAATACGCTTAGACTACACGGCAATGTTTCGCCTCACATCTGCGACTGACTGATAAAGCTATGAAGATGCAATTACATAAATCTTAAAAGGAGAGTGAGACTGATGCTTTGACCAACCCAGTCGCTTGTCACACTGAAGTATCCACTGTTATCTCTGTACTCACCACACTGGAAAACGAGAGGGATTTGAATTCAGTCAAGCAGAGAGCAAAAGTGTTGCGTTCAGAGAGTCCCTGAGCCATACACTGAATGCTGGCTGACTTCAAATTAATCTCACAGCTCGTAAAAAGCAAAATTGTTTCACATTGCAGCTCTTGTCAGAGGAATTTACACTCCTCATTGTTTTCCAGCAAAGGAAACATGTACGCTGGGGATGTTTTTAAGTAAGAAAGATGTAGAAATAACAGTTATTTGTTGTAATTTAATCTAAACATACCTGGATTTGACAAAAGCCTGCTAAACTCGGTTTAGGTTAAGGGTCGATTCGACTAACTCTGTTCACTAACCATTTGCAATGCTATACAATTGTAAGAATAAGCAATTTTTATTGTTGTCCAAACTGAATGTAAAATGCAACAGTTCACCAGCTAATCAGAATGTATTTGATGTTTACATTTAGATTAATATGCATATATTATCCAAAACTACAACAGCCTAACGCGCCTTGCTGAGTGAGGTATTAATGTCAACACAGTTTTAAGTGAATGTAAACAAACAGGACAAAAATTGATCATGCTTCAAAATATGGTATCTGTGCAAGCCTTGTAGTGCAAATGTAGAAATGCTGAATATATCTATTTATAGATTCCTTTCCACCACTGTCAGTGCTTCATTTAAAGTGATCTTGTGCTTTAGTGTTGATGTCAGCTCTGTCAAGCGGTTTTGGCAGGCTGCCTCTCACTGCCTACAAAAGTGTGCAGTGTCAAATATAGGAAAACATCAAAGGCCAAGAGCTGCAACTTACAAACACTGAATAATAAATGTCAACTGCAAACATTAAATATTAAAAGAGATCTGATGATTAAAATGAATCAAACAAGCTCCTTCAGTATTTTAAATACACCTATCTATCATAATGTGTGCAGTTTTAGTATTCTGGATATCGGATTATTATACGTTGATTATTCACATCCACTGATTACTTACTTACACTTTGGTTTAGGGGTTCGTTCAAATCCCTAACTTACCTTAGAAAGCACCACTAATTATGAAAAATACTTACTTCAGTACAGAAAAAAAAAGACTAAACCACTTTGGGCCCAATTTGAAATTAAGCAATTAAGTATTTAAATCAGGCTGCCTCTCACTGCCTACAAAAGTGTGCAGTGTCAAATATAGGAAAACATCAAAGGCCAAGAGCTGCAACTTACAAACACTGAATAATAAATGTCAACTGCAAACATTAAATATTAAAAGAGATCTGATGATTAAAATGAATCAAACAAGCTCCTTCAGTATTTTAAATACACCTATCTATCATAATGTGTGCAGTTTTAGTATTCTGGATATCGGATTATTATACGTTGATTATTCACATCCACTGATTACTTACTTACACTTTGGTTTAGGGGTTCGTTCAAATCCCTAACTTACCTTAGAAAGCACCACTAATTATGAAAAATACTTACTTCAGTACAGAAAAAAAAGACTAAACCACTTTGGGCCCAATATGAAATTAAGCAATTAAGTATTTAAATTTTTTTTTAATGAAGACATTTTTACATTTCTACAAATGTGTGGAATTATCTTGAAGCAGTTATACTAATTATTACAAATAATCACAAAACCTGGAAATATGAGGACAATTAAATATTTAATATTCGAAGGAATATATAATATAGAAATGTTACATTAAAAGGAATTTTAATATTTAAATAAAATCATGAAATTGATTTATAATTAACTTTACATTTGATCTGAAATGAGGATATAAACAATACATTTATATTATTTTCATGATTTCCATTTATTTTGTGATTACTAAGGATTTAAATGCATTTTTTGAGACTGAACTCAATAATTTAGCGCTAGGGATGAATATTATTTAAAAAAGTTTGTATAATTATTACAAGACAGAAAGAATGAGTAATGTTCAGCCAAATTCCACACATCTTTATTTAAAAAAAAAAAACTAAAAATACTTGCATCAACCTGCTCAGTTGGTCCCAGGATTAATGAAACCAGTATTTGTAATGGTTTTATTATAAGCAAATGATGGCAGATTATCCAAGCTCAGCTCCACTAATAAACCAAACTGCCTGAGTTCTCATATCAAATCATTAGATTGGTGCTACTGGAACAGTGCAGCACTGACCTCAGATTCGTTCTAAATGAATGTATAACCTCTAATGACCGAATTCTGCCTCACTGACCTGGAGGCCCTAAAGACCTGCTGATGGGGAACATTACAGGTCAGCACAGCCCAGCTCCGCAGGTACATCAAGCCGACAAGCTTCAGGACGTTAAAGGCGGGCAGACAGGGTGAAAAGAACGCTCCCATCCTACAGGGAGAGACAAAGAGACCGGGAAGATTTATTTCCCATCTTAAAGGAGTTTTGCTTGTGCACCTATAGCTTCAGACAAGTCATTATTGTGTGATTACAGTCTGAAGCTGGAGGGCAATGGAGCATTGAGGACCTGTGTAAAGAGCACCTCAGGAACAGGAGAGTTTATAGTAGATATAGATAGGAAAGCTCATATATAATAATAACGATTAACACAGAGAGAGATAGTATTTTAAATTAGGAATGTGTATTAGAGATAAAAAGCAGTCACAGTAAATGTAAAAAAAAAAAGATTGTGATACATTTCCTTTTATACTGATGATCATATCTTAGACAATGTATTGATAAATGATGAATCATCACTCACTTACCATATCATTCCTTGGTTGTATATCAGATGAAGAACATTTTCTGCAATTTTAAATTCACCATATTCTGGCTGGAAAGGGAATTTAATTTAATTAAAAAGGGAATTTATAAAGGCATGGTATAGAAGAGGGTTTCCCAAACTGGGGTTTGCTTCACAAGCTGATGAAATGTTAATAATTAAAAACATCTTAAAATGTAAAATTAAAATAAATAAAGCATTTAAATAAATGACAATGAATCTTACTAAAAATATATATATATACAGTATATACAGTATATATATTTTTTTCATTTTTATGGTTATGTCATGTGACCCTTAATCAAAATTAGAGAACCGTGAATATGCAAATGTGTTGTTAAATTACTTAAATATTCATGTCAAATTTCAGGAAGTACTTCAAATAAATATTTGAGGTCAAAGGGATTCGGCTGATAAAAAAAATGTTTGGGAATCCCTGTTACAGAAAAATCAGAATCTAGAACAAAAATGACAACTTCAAAAATTCACTTCTATTGACAATGTTTTTAATCATATCAGTAGGATATGATTAGCACACATTATTTTCTGCAGTTTATGATACTGAGGTTTGTTAGTTTTTTAAGGAACAATTATATTCCAGTGGTAATCAAAAGCACATCACAGATGCTGATGAAATGCTTAAAAGTGATGTGTGTAATATTTTCAATATTAAAATACTTCATCCTGTATTCCTGTCTCAACTTAATTGACTGAGCAGATACAGAAGCATTTGATCAACTAATGCCCAATAGTCTGTGAAACCTGTTTGAAAATATTGTGCTATTCTGTTTGGCTTTGCACAGATGTTACACACCTTATCGTTAACTTGTATTGAACCTGGAGCATTGCTTTAAATGTGTTAAACTTGTTAAATATGTAAAAAATATGTGACCCAAGTGGAGACCTACACAGTTTTTGGTGGTGTTTGAAAATGTGACCAATGTTTTCAACAGGTGCAGATTCCAGGCAGGGCTATCTATCGCTCATTTATCTACTTGAAAAACCTTTGAAAGTGCAACCGACTTACAAACTTGCTCTCCAAGTCCCAACAGCAGCAGTCACTCAAGTATCGAACCACCAGTCCCCGGATGAAATCAATAAGCAGGATACTTGCCACCGTGAAGATCATATCAATGATGGAGAGCTTTAACATCTCCTGTAAATAAGATAAACAAAACAAACAGTCTGCATTCACCTTCCTTGTGCAGGGTGCAATTTTACCCCTCCGCAGACCATCAGTATCAATCACCAAGCAGGACTCTCAATCAGTCCATTGGATTGAAACCAAGAGAAAGTCAGTGCTGACAGCAGTTTCATTAAATAAAAGCCGGGCTGGATATTTCAAGCCACGTGTCCAATCCATATTCCTCTCTTCTAGAGGGAAACATTCTTACACTGTTTGTCACAATAATGCCTTTAATAAATAACAGTGTAGCTTGGAATTGAGATATTTCATTAGTTCACTTGAAGGCAAGATTGTGTCATAGTGGTTAAAGGATGCCAAGCATGTCTGCTAGCATTTCTACCAATACCCACAGTTAAAAATAATTGGAAAAAGTGGCTCAGAAAAGTGGTATTAGTTCTAAGAAAAGCTTTTCAGAATTACTTGAGAAATACTTTTATCTATTTATTTATTTATATTTATTAATTATTTATTTTTACTATATTATATATTGTGTCATATTTAAGGAATTGTTTTTTTAGGGGGTGTTGGAAGTAAAATATAATTTTTGGAAATTAATTAATACTTTTATTTAGCAAGTAAATATTAAACTAATCTAAAGTGACAGTAAATCCATTTATATAAATGATTAAAACACACAAGGGATTACTATTTCAAATAAACATCTTTTGAACTGTCTATTCATTAAATGATACTATAAAATGTATCACAGTTTCCACTAAAATATTAAGCAGCACAACTGTTTTCAACATTCATGACAATAAACAAATCAGAATATTAGAATGATTTCTGAAGGATCATGTGACAGTGAAAAGTGGAGTAAAGATGCTGAAAATTCAGCTTTGCATCACAGAAATAAATTACATTTTACAATATATTCAAATAGAAAATAGTTATTTTAAATTGTAATAATATTTCACAATATTACTGTAAAATAAAACATTTATAAATCTTACCGACCCCCTACCTTTTGAATGTTAGTGTGCATTTGTGAGATATATTTTTGAGAGCTTAATTTTGCTTGGCCATATTTTCAAGACATTGAGAAAAAATGTAGGGAGGAACTTTATTCTATATATCAGGAATTGATTGAATCAAGCATTATGAAAACATTTTGTTTACTTGGTATAACAATGATGCATTATGCCAAATAAAAACCAGAATTAAAGTACATTTTAGAGATTTAAAAGTTTTTGCTTTCAAGTTTCATTTTCAAGACCAAGCAGAAGGCTCTGCCAACTGGTAACGTCAGCAGTGAGTCAACAAATGTGCTAAGTGATAATTCTAGCTAGCACCTATGAAGGGTTCATTCCTATCCTCCAGTCAGGTGTGGAAACCAGGAAGCCCTGAGAAGCTAAATCTGGATCAGAGAGCAATGATTTTGATGTGAGCGAGTACCTGGCCGACATATGTTTCCCAGCAGGGGTCCTGCTGTGATCTGGTGTTGTACTCATAAAGGACAGTCTGGTTTAGCAGAGACTGCATTCTCATCGGTTGTGCGGAGGATGTGGTGCTCTTGATGGTGGTCATACTGTTGTTGAGGTCCAGGAGAGTCATGGTCAGTGTGCTGTTCTGCCGCTCTGTGACATCCGGGACGATGGTGGACAGGTTGTCCTCAGTAGGCTGGGAAATCGTCGCAAGGTATGATGTTGAGTCAGACAGGTTTCCTGGACCCCCAGTGATCTGAAATTATTCAAAACATGTATGGTTTGTTTGCTTGTTTATGTTATATGTAATTTTTTTTTTTTACAAAAATAAAGTAAATTTCCTAACTAAATGATGGCAAAAATCTGAATATTTTCACTGCACAAATATCTATTGATGGTTGTTAAATAAATGTTCTGATTTCATTAATTCATTCAAACATTTTATATATTTTCAGCTGAGTAATACATCAGAAAAAAATAGGGCTGCTCAATTTGGGAAAAGAACATTTCATTTTTTCAAAAAAAATTTCTGATAAAATTGTGAATGTGATAAAACGTGCTTGTTTGTACTGTGTAAAGTACTGCACAATTTGGCCAAAAAATTGTGATTAAATATCAATATCACTATAAAATAATAATAATAATAATAATCATAACAATACTTATTATTATTATGTAAAATATTAGACAAAATAAACATTACTATTCTAATATTTCACTGTGAAATTAAGGGTGTATTCACACCTGTCTTGTTTGGTTCGACTGAATCGAACTCAAGTTCGTTTCCCCTCTTGGTGTGGATCTTTTGGGCAGGTGTGAATACAGCAATCGCACTCGGGTGCGGACCAAACAACCATACCGAGACCCAGCTGAAGAAGTGGTCTCGGTCCGCTTCCAAACAAACTCTGGTATGGTTCGTTTAAGGTGTGAATATGATCCGACCTAATTGCAGAAATCATGCTCAGAAACAGACAGCTTGCACATGTAGTGCTGTTTTTTGCGTTTCAATCACTTGTTTTTAAACCACAATGCTTAATGCATGAAGATGATGAGTTTTCGTGACCATGGCGCACACCAACGCGTGAGCGCACTAAATAGGCTTGCCGCAAAAGTTACCATGTATATGTTGGGGGGAAATAGTAAGGTTCACGCTACAAGTTCACGCTTACATATAATTAGCTGAAGTATGGTAATGCATATATGGCGTGCTGTCCGGGGAAGGGCTCCGAGCTCGGGAATGGCCCGAACCTAGAGTACCCCCTCCCCCCCCCTTATAAGTGTAGTATGAACTCGAAGTGAGGAGATGGGGCGGCGGAGGGATGCTGATAAACCGTCAATGGATAGAGGTAAGTCAACTGTATTTATATCATGGTGTTGATTAACTTGGGTGTGCTCCACCTGTGTTAATCAGGCTAAGTATCTGACACGCTCCTCCCGAACCTTGTTAATAAAACATCATTTCACGAGTTCACGCTTACATATAATTAGCTGAAGTATGGTAATGCATATTTGGCGTGCTGTCCGGGGAAGGGCTCCGAGCCCGGGAATGGCCCGAACCTAGAGTACCCCCAAAAAAGCAATTGAGCAAAGGACAGCCGCCAGACTGAGAACCCCCTCAAAATAAGCACTGAGAACTGGCAGGGGCTGATGTTTTGAGAAGTCGCCTGGTTGGCAAACCGAAAGAGCCTACGTACTCAGGTGAGAGCGACTTAAGCGATGGGAGGGTAGGCCCTACCGGCTGTTGGCATTGGACTACGTGGTTTGGGGCACCCGGTCGGGAGGGCTCGAGCCGATGCTCAACGGAAGCTCACATCGTTGGAACGGGTGAGCCCTACCGGCTGATGAGGGAGGAGCAGCGTGATTGTATAGCCCTACCAGGAGGGCCCAAGTTGCCTCGACTGGAATAGCTCGCGGTGTCAGCGTACGGGCCCTACTGGCTGATAGGCCCCTGCTAATCAGTGGGCAGAGGGCAAAATGGCTGACCGAGAGGGTCCATGAAGCCTCCGACTGGAAATTAAGACTCAGGACGACGGACGTGTGGGTCCTCTCGGTTTGGCAGATAAAAAGACTTTGGGCCATCCGGCAAGGAGGAATCTTGCAACACCCGACGGGAGATCAAGACTCACGGCATCGGATGGATAAGTCTTGCTTGCGGACGGCAAGTATAGAAGCCCAACCGGGAGTACTCTCGCCGACATCTGACGGGAGATCAAGACTCACGGCATCGGATGGATAAGTCTTGCTTGCGGACGGCAAGTATAGAAGCCCAACCGGGAGTACTCTCGCCGACATCTGACGGGAGATCAAGACTCGCTGCATCAGACGGGTAAGCCTCGCCGGGCGGGGAGAGAGAAAAGGAAAACTCGACTGGGAGGGCTCTTGCAGCATCCGATAGGGTATCAGACTCAGAACATCGAACGGGTAAGCCTCGCCAGGCGGGGGGAAAAGACGTGAGGTTTAGCTGAGAGGGTTCTGACAGCGTTCGGCAGGAGGTCGAGACTCATGGCGTCGGACGGCTAAGCCTCGCCAACCGTCGAACGGAAAAGTAAAGTTATGTGGCCGGGAGACTCTTGCCGACGTCCGACGGGAGCTCAATACTCACAGCATCGAAACGGTAAGCCTCTCCGAACGTAAGACGGAGTTCGATGGTCAGGCGTGAAATATTCACGGGAGTCGATAGGTAATTTTTAGATTTTTTATTCACAGCTTTAAACACTGGGCAGACGATGCGGGCGTGAGCTCTGCCACAGAAACTGCAGATGTGTAGAATCCGGCAGCGCTGTCTGATGCATCTACCATTGTTAAATGAGATGCATGGCTGCCTGTTATCTGCTTCTGATGGGGCTGGTTATTTGGGACCCGAGTTTGCAGTATTTGCGGATCTTGGGACGTAGCTGGTGGATTTCACAGAGGAAGTATGGGGGCATGAGGGTATAGAGGGGTTGATTTGTGGGCAAGTCATGGTGGAGTGAGCGACTGACCTACAAACCGCACAAGAAATGTTCCTGCAGCCTAAAAATACCCGGCTGTGGAGATCTGGATTGAGTGCCCCCCAGTAAGGGCACTGGTTCCATTGGGCGACTCGTACTGCACATTTTGCAGAAAAAAGCTTGTGGTACGTGTGAAAATGGCTCCCCCCGTAGGAAAATGCGAGTTCGGCTATAATTGACAGATAATCATTGAGTTCGCGTCGCCTGTGGGGGAAGGCTGTAAAGATTATCTCGGTGAACCGACTAAATGCAATGGTGAACTCAGAAAAAGAAATCCCCGCAGTCTATTTGACAGTTTGAGTCGGAAGTGGGCAGGAGGGAAAGAAGAGAAGACAGATTGACGTCCGCACCTGCTAATATCTGCGCTCTGATGTTGTGAGCCACTTGGGGAGGTTCAGAGGCGACGGCGTTTGATGGGGCGGGCATTTGTTTAGCAGTGAAGAGCGGGTATTTTTGATTTCGCTTGGAGGAGAGAGTTGAAGGGGACTGGGGGCGGGGCTGTGTTTTGCCAGCGAGTACGGCCAAGCGCTTGCTTGGGCAGCGGGCCCCGAGCTGGAAGGGGTGGGCCGCGGGGCTGTGTGTGACGGCCAGTACGGCCAAGCACTTGCTTGGGCCGCGGGCTCCGAGCTGGAAGGGGCGGGCGGCGGGGCTGTGTGTGATGGCCAGTGCGGCCAAACGCCTGCTTGGGCTGCGGTCCCCGAATTGAAGGTGGTGGGCGGCGGGGCTGTGTTCGATAGCCAGTGCGGCCAAGCGCTTGCTTGGGCTGTGAGGTCTGAGCCGAAAGTGGCGTGCGGCAGGGCTGTGATTGGCGGCGGAGTGCTTGCTTGAGCTACGGGCCCCGGCGTTGTTGGAGTAGAAGCCGCGGTGCAAGGCTGAGCTGCCGATGTCACATGCACCCTTGTGGTGGCGGGATCCGGGGCGCGGCCCAGACTTGTTGACGCCCTGACACCGCGGCTTGATAATCGCGGAGAGCTGGGCCTTGCGCGAGAGGAAGACGGTGGAGTCCGGTGAGGCATATCTGGAGGTTTGTCTTGCCTTTTGCCCTTCTTTGGGGTTGGGGTGGACTCGGGAGAGAGGTTAGTTAGATGCAGATTTGTGTACAAGTCATATAATTCTGCTTTGTTTAACTTGCGTGAAGGTTGGACGTCGGATTTGGTCAGCGCTTGCCTCAGACTCGACACGGTCCACTTTCCTATAAGTGGAATTGTTGGCCTGGCCGAGCGATAGGAGGACGCCGGGGAGTCGACTGGGGTTCTCGCCGGAGGTGGCGAGGGTAGGCCTAGGCATCTTGAGAGGCGAGTGGCTGCTCGAGCCGTACTGCATCCGCAAGATGGGGCCTGGGGCTCGATTGCGGTGCTACGCCGAGGAGGAGTGGTCTTAGGGCCGGCTGGTTGCGACGATGGGACCGGAGGAGAGTTGGATTCGTCTTCAGACGTGGAGGTTTGTTTTTGCGACATGGTTGTAGACGAGCGAACCAAGATGCTGATAAACCGTCAATGGATAGAGGTAAGTCAGCTGTATTTATATCATGGTGTTGATTAACTTGGGTGTGCTCCACCTGTGTTAATTAGGCTAAGTATCTGATGCTGTCCTCCCAAATCTTGTTAATAAAACATCATTTAATAAACTAGTGTTTTCTGAGTCAGTGTCGCAAAGATGAAATTGATGATCCTGACTCGCCATCTCATCATTGGACGCGCCTTTAGAAAGAAATGCATCTTGTTATCTTGTTATAATTACATAATAAAATAGTTTTTGTTTTGAATTGAAATTGTTTTGTAGTCATTTAAAGTTTTCCATAGATGTATTCATTATGTTTGTAAGGAAAATATTAGCAGATTTTCGGTTCATTTTTGTGAAGCGCTCCTGCTCAAGACCGAGGCAACAAGCGCATCCTGTTTGTTTTCTGTATTTTACAAAAGCACAACATTTTCTTGATATTGTGAGTGCACACAAATTAAGATTTCAATTGTATTGATTAATCATGTAGACATAGAGAAAAGGTTGAGAATGCAATAAGAATGTAACTGTGACTCACAGCAGAGCTCATGCTGTTGACTTTATCCAGGAGGGCAATAATCAAACTGTAGAGGTTTCCAAGGTACAACACCAGAACTCTAAACAAAAGGCATATTTCTCTTTTGACAAACAAAATATAAAAAGGTAGAGCCAAACTAGAGCAACAAGAGTGTTCAAAGAGTAATTTTCAGACCTGGCAAGCTGGAAGCGGAGACTCGTTCTGGGGTGGTACATTTCCAGCTGAGCCACTAACTCAAAGGCTGAAGGAGCAATCATTGTGATGAGGGACACAACCACACTCACCTAAAGAACAAACCCAATACATATGTGACCCTGGACCACAAAACCATATATTTGTAGCAATAGCCAAAAATACATTGTGTGGGTCAAAATTATTGATTTTTTTTAATGAAAAGATGATCATGTTCCATGAAGATATTTTGTAAATTTCCTACCGTAAATATATCAAAACTTAATTTTTGATTAGCAATATGCATTGCTAAGAACTTCATTTGGACAACTTTAAAGGTGATTTTCTCAATATTTAGATTTTTTGCACCCTCAGATTCCAGATTTTCAAATAGTTGTATCTCAAACAAATATTGTCATATCCTAACAAACCATACATCAATGGAAAGCTTGTTTATTCAGCTTTCGGATGGTGTATAAATCTCAATTTCCAAAAATTGACACTTAAGACTGGTTTTGTGGTCCAGGGTCACATATACAGTAAAATCACTCATCTTTCTCTAACATACAACACATCGTCCCTAATGAAATATCTGGATATGGCAGACATAAGAAAAAGAAGCAGAAAAAGAAGAAATAATAGTAATTAAATAATTAGAAAATAACAAAAAAAAAAACAACAACAACAACGCTGTGTCCCAATTTACACACAATATTGCCCACAACCCATTCTGCTTTGGATGTGGATTCAATTAGAACTACAAACAAAAAACAAACAATAAACATGGCAGATAAGCAAGGGGTTTGAGTGATTAACAAATATCTAACCTGATAAAAAATCCATGTTATATCTTATCGGTGACAGGATGCACGTAACAAAGAGTGCTTCGTTAAAGATGTAATTATGACCAAGTAGTCTCAGAGCTTGCACACTATTCTACTACATACTCAAAACTATGCACTTTTTCTTCACAAAAAGGGTACATACTTTTAGGGCGTAGTATAAGGAGGCAAACTGGGATGCTACACAATAATAATAATAAAAAAAGAATTAAATGAGAAAAAGGAGGAGGAGCAGAAAACTTGTGTAACCTCTAGCCCAAGACAAAATATTTTGTCAAGTACTCATGTACACTTATAGACAATGTGTAAAAAAACATAACTCAAAGTGTACCTCGTTCTTCTCCCAGAGTGTTAGCTCTGGTTTCTCCTGCTCTAGTTTCTGAGAGCGATCCACCACAAAGTAGATGATGTAGATGCTGCCAGTCAGAGACAGCAGCACCAGAATGTTTGCCAGAATCCGCAAACTGATCAGTACGGCTCTGTTGGGACAGAAACACAGTCAGATACACCAACAAACATCTGATCCTGTACCATCGTGAAATAGATTTATTAAGTGATGATGGACAGCTGACTGTACATGAACCCGCTTACATGGCTACTTTCAAATCCATTGACATTAACTATTGATTATTCACTCTTAATTATTTTATGTGAGAGTTCAAAGAGATATGCAACCTGAAACTAGCACTAGGTAACATCTGTAAAATGCTGCGACTGACCAACCGGACTAAAATATTATAGAGAGCTGAGTATAAGAAAACCACACTGTATTATATTCTGATTTACATTATGAATAATGTGTACACTTTCTATTGCCAGGGACCAATAACCCCAAAAGATTACTTCAATAAAAGTTTTTCTGACAGCATCTTTCTGATTCAGGAGGTTGTACATATACACTATAAAAGCAGAAGACATGCTCAAGAGGAATTCTAGTATCATAACAGGGTTCTCTCCCCCCTTCAGATCTAAAATTCAGCATTGGATGAACACTGTAAGCACATTATCAATAAACAATTCCTTTCTGACTTGATGCACTTCATTTCCCAGTTTGCCTGAACAAGTTTTATCACAGACAAAAGCACAAGTACACACTTCAATATCACATGGTTTTTGTAAAATAATATAAGGTAAGAAAAACTGAAAAAGTACCTTAATTTAAAAGATAAAACAAGATTTCATAAGCAAAATCAAACATAAACTTGCTTATTTTTATTTTATTATTTTTGCAATGCATGCAATATGCCATGACTTTATGAATTTAAATCTTTCTGCTACCTTTTTAAGGCCTTAATTTGAGGAAGGGCAAATTAAGACTTTTTAAGACCAGCAGAAATCCTGTTAAATGTCCATAATGCAATAAATAAATAAATAAATAAAATAAACAAATAAATAAGCAAAATATACATATTTATTTCTTCTTTCAGTTGTTTGATTTTGGGGTGAAATGTGTCGTGGTCTTGTTAGATTCAAGTATAAAGTTTAACTATAATTATCTAGAGATACTGTACAAATGTTAGCATAACCCTGTGTGCATGGGTGTCGCATTCCCACAACATACTGTATTAATCGGCTTTAATGTGTGAGCAGGTCTGCTGGCGATTTAGGTGCAGTCATCGGCCCGCAGTAAAAGGCCGTTTGTATAAAATACGGTGGGATGTTTTCCGTTTTCGCATGTTCTGCTGTGATTGCATTGGACGGGGAGGAGATGTATAAATCAGGGCGGTCTGAGGAAGCATTACAGGCGCTGAGAAACAGCACATCACTGTAAGTCACTTACTGACACGATCATTCCCACCCTCAAAACACAGTTCTGTTAAACATGCACTTCCGAGAGAGTTTGGAGAAAACACTTAGTCAGCATTTAGGGATATGTGGAGGTCATAATGGAAACTCAAATAAAGAGGAAAACTTGCAGGCTTGTGTCTTTCTTCTTTTCTTGCTCTTCTACAATGGCCTCCTAATAAACAGAAGCAAAACATTTTGGTTAGTTGGCATCAGGATTATTAGTTATATCTAAAACTAAAACCATAAAGAAAAAAATGGTTTTAACTTGATGTAATAAAATATCTAAAACGAAAATAAACAAACTATATAGATGTATATATATGAAAAACAAAAACTACAAACAATTACAAAAACTAAATTATGCTAAATTACTCAAATTTAAAGGAAAATGGAAAATACGGGGGAAAAAACCCTGATTCAAAATATTAATAAAAACTGTAATAGTATCTCAATGATAAAATAACACTGGTTAGCATCCAAAATACATTTCAAAATCCAAAAAACATTAATAATTAATTGTTAAGTAATATGATTAATAATATGATTATGATTAATAATAATAATAATATCTGCCAAATAGGTGCAGGTATTATAGTAACTGTTACTTCAATAAATTGTGGTACTTTGGTACCATCATCATAAATAAAGAAAGAAAATTAATATTTTGGATTGACCAACATGGTTGATCCTGATACAGATATTTAGAAAATATAATATCTATTTACTGGCAATGTGCAAAATCCAAATCTCGACCAGTTAGTGGACCTGACTGATATGGTTATCACATCCATCTGAGTGCAATCACAACTTTTGCACTTTTAAAAACATGCAACAAGTGCAACATTCGTGTATGAACAAATTTAATGATGTTCCAAAGAAATATCTGGAATTTAGCATCACACAAATGAGACTCAAATAACATGTTTTCCTTGGAGAAATCAGCACTAATAGTGGAACATAAACCTCCTGTGTAGGCAATGATGAAGTGGATTAAAACTGGATGATCACTGAGAATGGAATCAAGGACAGATTGTTTATTTGGGTCTGTTGGATGTAGAAGATACTCACTCTGATGCAATTGACGATGGCCGCCCCTTTACTCTCGGCCGCCTCTGGGTTCCCAATCAGATAGTCCCATGCACAGAAGACACGCCAGCAGAAGGTGTAATTCTCGTCTGAGGCGCCAGCTAAACTCATGCGGGAGTTTTTAGCCATTCTGATAAAAACAACAGCAAATGAGGAACACAAATTGAGCTTTTTCTAAAGAACAATAATACATTTCTTAGTGAATATGACTATGAAAAAATTACCACATGGTGAAAAATGACTTGGCATTTATGTTGTGTTCTGTTAATTGTGACCCAGAGAGAATGTCTGGAAATGCTAGTTCATGTTATGATATTGGACTAAAATTGACTGACTTGGCATTTTGCCCAAAACACATTTATGGCATTTTACATTTATGGCATTCCCTGTCGAAAATGACAGGCCTAGAAAATTGCCTACAGATTTTCTTTTGTGATGCGACATTATTACTAAATCTTGGATTCAATCTTTTTATCTGCTTGTTTTTTTTTAGTTAGCACAGGTTTTGTATAACTTTTTGGAATTAATTGATTGTAGGCCTCATTGATCTGAGCTCATGCACCTCAGTACCAAAATTATTCACACAATGTTTTTCACTTAAAAACTGAGGTGCCAAAAGAAAAGAAAAAAAACCTGTGCTAATTGAAAAAAAAAACAAGATGACAAAAACACTGTATCCAAGATTTGCTGATAATGTAGCATAATAATAGATTTACAAGCAACATCAAATTAAACAAAAGATTTTCAGCACAGCACAAGGGTTAAAAAGCAACATCATTTTTTTACCAGATACTTTCATCAACCCTGCTAAAAAAAGACAGGTTAACCAGATCCTTAATAAACCAGCTTCAACAGAAACTCCATACCTGTCGTAAATGAGTTAGTTAAAGCCATGAGTTTGACATGAAATGAAAATATAGCTATAGCTATAAGTCGATTTAAATAAAAGCATCCACCAAATGCTTAAATTTGAATGTACGGAGGTTAATTTCAAGCAAAGTGTCTTTGAAGTAGTGATTACTTTCTAAGCAAAGTGATGAAGCTGTAGGCAAAAATGGCCATCCCGACCAGAAAATAGGCCAAGGGTAGTCTGTAGCCGGCACTGCCGATTTTACGCACATTGCTGTAGTAGCCGTAAAAAAGCACAGAGTATTGTAGATATCCCTGAAATATGGACATAAAACAAAAACGGTTGACAAACTGGCAGATTGAACATCAAAAATAAATGATTTGCGATTAAACCCCGAAGTTCCGCAGATAATATGCACATCATATTTGTAAAGTAGTAAAAACGAGAGATGATAGTCTTGCCCCCAGCGACCAGATGGTGTCCAGGTCTTGTGCGGAGGCAAGGTGCTCCTTGGGGATGGTCTTGCTGCGGGTGGTACCGAACGGAGCGCCGGCCAGGAGCTGATTGGACAGATTGAAGAGACAGAGGGAATGATAGAGGACAACAGATGATACCTGAGCAGAAATTGCTTTGTGTCTCTGCACCAGGAGTGAAATAAATCTAACCGTATTTTCCATTTACAGGTTTAAAAAATGTCCTTGTTGAGTTTTAAAGGGATAGTTCACCCAAAAATGAAAATTCTGTCATTAATTATGTCGTTCCAAACCCGTAAGACCTCCGTTCATCATATTTTTGATGAATTCTGAGAGCACTCTGACCCTCCATAGACAGCAAGGTAATTACCACAATCAAGGTCCAGAAATGTAGCAAGGAGATCGGTATACAGCATACGCTGTTTACGTTCAGCTGATACTCTCCAAAATGGCGCTAGGGTGGATGCAAAATGATGCGGAGGAGACGAATTGTTGAAGTAGTTATTTTTGTTTTCTTTGCATACAAAAAGTATTCTCGTAGCTTCATAAATTTACGGTTGAACCCCTGATGTCACATGGATTATTTTACCGATCTCCTCGCTACGTTTCTGGACCTTGATCGTAGTAATTACATTGCTGTCTATGGGAGGATCAGAGAACTCTCAGAATTCATCAAAAAATATCTTAATTTGTGTTTCGAAGATGAACGGAGGTCTTACGAGTTTAGAACGACATGAGGGTGAGAAATTAAAACCCTCATGTGGTGTTCGAGTCCTTTTTGCTCTGAAATTTTTTTATTTTTCCCGAAAATACTAGTTAATGTTATCGCATTGGACTGAAATTTTGTGACTTCGTTCACAAAGGGTATAACTACTTCTAAATTTTTTTAAAATCATTTTCATACTTTTCTGGGGGAGATTTTTCACCTTATTACACCTGAGATGTTACAGAGCAAAACGTTTTGTGAGGGAACGCAAAATATCTTTGCGAGAGAACGCAAAAGGGAACGCAAATATCTTTGTGAGAGAACGCAAAAGTTTTACGAGGGAACGCAAATATCTTTGCGAGAGAACGCAATAGTTTTGCGGGGGAACGCAAATATCTTAGCGAGAGAACGCAAAAGTTTTGCGAGGAAAGCAAATATCTTTGCGAGAAAACGCAAAAGGGAACGCAAATATCTTTGCGAGAAAACGCAAAAGTTTTGCGAGGGAATGCAAATATCTTTGCGAGAGAACGCAAAAGTTTTGCGAGGGAACGCAAAATATCTTTGCGAGAGAACGCAAAAGGGAACGCAATTTTTAACCGTAATTTTACTAATCTTCGAGAATACTTTTTGTGTGCAAAAGAAAAAAAAAACGACTTTATTCAACAATTTGTCTCCTCCGTCACCCTGGTGCCATTTTGGAGAATACCCACGCTGCCAAAACGTCTACTAAGGGAATCAGTCTCTCGAGACTGATCTCTGGTGTAATACGAGCAGCCAGCTCGGTGCCCTGTAACGGCGAACCGGCAGGGACAATCGAACCCGCTGCTCTAGAGACCTCCGCGGAGGTGGCGAGCCTCTTAGCACCGCTACGTTGCCGGGCGGTAACTGAGAGTGGCGCTCGCGGGAGACCGCTGTGCCCTGTAACTCTGGCAGGGTTAGCAGCCGATCTCCTGAGGGCACTGAGGCGAGACGGACACCGTGTAATGCGGTGTAACCCGCTGCACCCCAGAGGGGACTGCCCTCATGAGTCCTGGGCCAGTGGCGTCAGGACTTTTTGGCCGAGGACCTCTTAGTCTTAAGTACGGTCCGCAGATCCGGCTTAGATTTCGAGGCCCCCGACCTAGAGCGTCGCCTCGACCCACTGTCTCGACACGGGGGAGTAGGTGAGGCCACGCTCTGTTTTTCTGTTTTTGTGCATTGCTGACCGCCTCAACCTCCTCAGAGGAAGAGAGGTAAACACCCCTCTGTGTATCTAACTTCTCATAGTCAGAAAATACTTCATTTTATTCCTCAGAATTAAATGCAGTCAACCACCAGAGGGGTAAATACGGTCTGGTGAGTAAGATTTACATCGAAATCGAATTACGTAATATACGCGTTGCCTCGGCAGCACGCGAGCCACTCAGTCACACCAACAACATCAATCTCCTCAGAAAAAGATGGCCGCATCAGCGAGCTCTCACTCAGAGGGGGAAGAACCGCAGTGCCCCGGCTGCCTGGTAACCTCTCGTCCTGGTCAGTCTGCCCTCATATTTCAGAACAATCTCTCTGGCTTGCCTAAAACACACACAAATTCAATGTTATGGATTGTTAGCTGTTGCTAGTGATAGTGAGGGCAATAATAGAAGGCTTTCCTGTTCTATGATCCTGAACACATCTCTAGAACACTTTTGTTAATATTTGTTTTCATAAATGTTTTACCCATTAAAAATGGTGCTTCATTGGTTTCTTTATTAATAAAAATGAAAAACAAACCAGAAACAACAAAATTAGTCCATAAAATTCAATGACAACATAATAGAGGAATCAAACACATTCAGAAGGTGGGTGTATGTAATCATGAGTGCTCACCCAAAGATGATGAAGACACTCGTAAAATGGAGCATGCATCATGCACCATCAGGCAGAAACCTGCCAGTTATTTTAAGAAACTTCATAGATAAATGTGCTAATGAAAGCACACTGATAATTAGTTGGACAAACATCATCTTTGGACATTTGGGTGGATGCAAATGTTCAGAACCCCTGAAATAAATGAATAATGAAAGCATATGGTGGGAGCTGACATAAAATACATTTGGAAATTTGACATGCTATGCTCCATTCTATCTTTCAAACATTATTTAATATATCTAATTTAAATATTATAATTTTTTTAATATTAAAAAATATGTATAAAAATATGTTGTGTGTGTGTGTGCACATTTAATGCAGTATTTTCTTTACTTCCTTACATTATAATTATATTAAATATACATGATATATTTTTAATGCATTGAATTTGTGACAATGGAGGTTCATTTAAAAAGAGAAGGCAAAAAAATATGGAAAGAAGCATATGAGTTATACTTTCTTCTATGTAAATATATATATATATATATATGTGTGTGTGTGTGTGTGTGTGTGTGTGTGTGTGTGTGCACATTTAATGCAGTATTTTCTTTACTTCCTTGATATATTTTTAATGCATTGAATTTGTGACAATGGAGGTTCATTTAAAAAGAGAAGGCAAAAAAATATGGAAAGAAGCATATGAGTTATACTTTCTTCTATGTAAATATGAACCAACTTCCTATTTAGTGAATATCAATGAGTTAAACATGTAAGTAAATCCCAGTATTTTGAGTGCTTTCTCAGGTGCATAAATCCACAATGATTGCTTGTACACTGTACCAGAATAAAACCAGAATGTGATCTTGGCGTAACCCCAGTCATTCAAAGCGGGTGCATTTACGCATCCCTGACCCAAGCGCAAAGAAGCCGCAGCGATCTGTACCCAACCAGTAAACTAAGAAACTGCTGGCCAGGCTAATGAAACAATTACTCAGTCAATTTAGTTTGTTCTCCAAGCATCATGTTGTAAATATGGCAGCCGCTTTCAAGCACTGAAAGTTAATTGTTATTTACCTTACGGGTTTAATGCGAGGATGCTTCCCTAAGCCATTATCATCAGTTTCAAACATTTTCGAATGCCGTTTCCAAGAAGGCTAATGGCGGTAATGGGGTCAAATAATCATTTTAGACAGAAATAATGCTTAGTTCTTTTCATTCTTCCTATTTATATAAGGAATCTTACTAACAACCATGTCAACTGCTATATAAACACTGGCATCAGCTCAAAAATACCTTTACAGCACATTTTACCTGCACATTCACATTTACGCTCACATTTTGGTCTTATAAATGCTGAACTTATAAATCCTATATCCTCTTTATCTTGTGCTATTTAAACTGTTCCACTAGAGAACTATTAAATTTTATGATCTGTAATAATTTCAGTACAGGATGTGCAGAAATTCTGATGGCATTTTCCTGACATACACTTGATGGGGTCTTACTTGAGCACTTTTAGCTTGCGTCTTATTGGCCAGGGTTTAGTTTGGATGTTGGCGATGATTTCCTTCTGAAGCTGAATGTTCTGGAACGACTCCTCTGGATCATTACTGTCCACTCTTTCTCCATCCTTATCCTCATCATCAGATGGTCTGAAACACAACCAAAGCTCAATAATCACTGCAATTTATCTAACAGTAACATTAGACTTTTATTTGTGCAGCACATAACAAAACATTGTTGATTTACCGGTATATTTAAAAAGAACATGAAAAATACAATGGATGTACAAAAAAATGTATTCCAAAATTTGTAATATTATAATTAAATATTATAACTAAACTATAATTAAACGTTGAATTAATTATGTGGATGCTGCAAAATATGTAGACACACTTTTAAGGTTGAAGGTGAACTGGATTCAGAACCCTAAAATTGTATATACAACCTGTTATAATTTCTAGTTGTATGTAAAAAATTATAAATGATGACTAAAGTCCCTTTCTGTTCTCTAGTTTGCTTATGAAACTTGTTATATGCAAAGTGGGTTGCAGAAAAATCATACTATATTTATGTGGCGCAATGTGGACTGTGTATATAATGCAACAGATCCACATACTGTACATGTGTAAAAGACATGGATGCTTATCATTTAAATTCCTTGTATAATAGAAATCAGACTCAGAAATTATGAAAACGTGATATACAAGATTTTTCAAGAATTATATACATTTTTGAATATAAATTTCTATAAATATAGTTTATAAACTAAACATAGTTTATATGCAAACCACAAGTTACGAAGTTTTACATTTAAATTGAATATAATGCTTTGTTATGCTATAAAGGATAAATATTCCAAATAATGAATAAATAAATAACATACCTAAGAGTCTGAATGCTACAGTCTACAAGTGTCAGGTGCAAAATAAGCCAATGTAACCTAGAGTTAAAAAATAATTTCAGATTTAGACAAAAAGGTGACTTACCCATTATCGTCTTGATATGGGGAATAAATCCTTCTGGAACTCTTTCTTATGCTCTTATGTCGCTTGGAAGATATCAGGGGTCTGGTTATAGTTGCTGGTTCTGCCATTTCGCTAATTTCCCAGCCTTAAAACTTTCTGCAGTCTTCAGTGAGCATGTGTCCCATCTGTAGGGGGGAGCAGGAACGAGGAGCGCTACCTGCCCGATTGGATCCGACTGAAATGCTGCATAAGACCCTCCACCAGAGGAGTTGAAGCTCAGACAATCACTTCAATGACAGCTGGACTGGCTTCTTAAAGGGACAGCGCGAGAACTGCAACCTGCTGATGAACGCATACACCTCTGTACAAAGCGATTCTAACAAGAGAGAAGACAACACTATTCTCACACTTCACAGCAAACATTGTACATTAAAACACTAGTTAACAACAAAATATTAAATTGATTAATTCTCATTTACTTCCTCAAATGTTATTCTTTCTTTTATGAAACAAAAGCAGAATGTCTGCGCTTCTGCTTGTCACATGACAAACTATTTTAAAATGTGTAAAGCTGAGCTTCAAATGGGACGAAAACAGACAGCATTAAATTCATTACAGCAGCTCATACAACTTGTTATATTTTAATGCCATACAATACCATTTTGTGTTTCTTAATCATAATAGTCATTAGTTATATAACCAACCCCTCTGTCGTAGCTATTAAATGTAATTTGCGGTCATGTTTATCCAAGTTGCAACATCATAATCAGGAGACACATGAGATGATTGCTTGATACTTCTAAATATGTCATTTTTTAATTGCACACCAACACAAACCTTCCTCTTCCTTTTAACAGTCTATTTTAAATTACATTTTCAAATTCCCTCTGGAAAGCTGCATGCATACTAGATTTTCAATTTTTCTCATGACAATAGTTAGTGTTCTGTGCCATGATCAATCGTGTTAATTTACTCTGGAGTTTTGTCTGAGCGGTAATGAACAGACAGATAATATAGATGAAAAACGCACCATGAATTTTAAGTAGGCACACATGGGTGAAATTCCAGTTTTCCTTATAAAGTGGCCTTAAAGTGCACTGGAATTAAACAACATCATCACGTACAAGGAAAATAAATGTACCCACATGCAAAAGAAAAAAGGCCATAGTAGCTCAATATGATAATGTGCCATATGTAACACTAGCTCACCACTTTCACTTTTCCATAAGCACAAGTCTAACTTTTATAGAGCACATCAGGCCCATGAAGAACACCAAAGTGTTGTTATTTTACTATTTATAGTGTTTTACTATTTTCGCATTTGTTAAAGGGGTCATATGATGCGATTTCAATTTTTCCTTTCTCTTTGGAGTGTTACAAGCTCTTGGTGCATAAAGAAGATCTGTAAAGTTGCAAATACTAAAGTCTCAAATCCAAAGAGATATTCTTTATAAAAGTTAAGAGTCAACCACGCCTACCTAAAACGGCTCGTTCTAACACGCCCCCACATGTCTACGTCACGGTGTGGGAAGATTCGCACATCGCCGCCCTAATGTTCACACAAAGAAAGAAGGCGTAACTTTTATTCTTGCTGTAGTATTGTTGTTGCCCCCGCCGCCATGTCGTGAAGACGCTGTGTGTTTCGTTGTGAAAGCGAAACTACTTTGGTTGGCCTTCCAAAAGAGGACGCTTCGTCATGCCTAGTGCTGATCCGTGCTGGTCGCTGATGGAATACATCAACTTTGCGCTGTCGATCGCCGGATTGGCTTTCACCATGGACGAAGCGGAGTCCAGCCCGGGGTCGTCACATGTGGTAGCCGCAAGCCGCAAGCCTCTGCTCACTCAAGCCGGCCTCCGCTCACTCTAGGCCGCGACTCACTCTAGGCCTCCGGCCTCCGCTCACTCAAGGCCGCGGTGTGTAACGCTGTTTCGTTGTGAAAGCGAAAAAAGAGGACACGACTAGAAATCAGTGGTTAAGTTGTATTTACAACACTGTTCCAGAACACTTCAACCCAAATATTCAGATGTATCCAGCGCATTTTATGGAGGACTGTTTCCTGATCCTGGTAGAGTAGACTACAATGCCAGCTGTTCTGACTCACAGACTGTAAGTAAGTTTTTTATGTTTAAAGAATTTGCCACTGACGATTCAAATGCGAGTTTTGAGCAGTGTAGAGTAGTACTTCTTGTTTGTAATTTCTCCGATCACAAATGCAGACATGATTTTTTGTTTATGCGGCACGATGCAACGCAATGCGTAAAAAGACAGTATAAGTTATTATAATCCGTAATTATGTCCGCACTGGATGCAACAAATGCCTCGTTTATAATGGGTTTTAATATTTTTGTCTCGTGCTCCGGGACAAAGCATTACAGTATGGTGAGGGGCGTAACATTTCCGTCACACGCTTGAGGTATCCGGCCAATCATAACGCACTGGATAACTGGCCAATCAGAGCACACCTCGCTTTTCAGACCGATGAGCTTTGTAAAAATCGACACGTTTCAGAAAGGCGGGGCATAGAGGAGAAACAATAATGTACAGTATGTGGAAAATAATGTGTTTTTTGAACATTAAACTGCATAAACACATTTCATTACACCAAATACACAAAATAATGTTCTTTTTGGCAGCATCATATGACCCCTTTAAAGGGTCATGAAACCCCAGACTACTTTTGCTGAGATTTTAGGAGAGGTGTTTGTGTTGCACATCATAGAAGACAATGTTAGCATCCATTAATTTTAATTGCTGGAGAAAAATTTTAAGCTTTTTTTTTTTTTGCGCTATTTTCATCTTCCGGATTTAAAATCTAGTAAAATTTAGTAAGCTATGCTATCTTTTTTTCTGAAGCAATCATCTTACAAAGCAAAGATATCTGGATTATAGTTAGTAAGTGCTTTACACAAACCTCAGAATGGTGACAATCAACAAATGCAAAAAGATGAGCTTTTACATCACAAAATAAGAAATAACTAACAATAGTAATACAAACAAAAACAAAAGTATGAATAAAGTCAGCAAACAGCAAAACAATAATCCTATACCAGTATAACCACACAATTTATTCATGCTGCAATGCATGTTGGGAACTCACAAACACTTCAGCTATAACAAATGCAACTGATACTGTGACAGTAGACAATATAGAGCTGTATAGTCTAATACAGGAACTGGTCAGGTATTAAAAAATTTACTCAAGCACTGAATAAAGCAATAAGAAGAATTTATCCTATTGGAGTATAATACTACAATTCTCATAATTGAAAATTATGCACAAACACATGGAAGTAAGATGCAAGAAATAAAACTTGCGATTGCAAGATAAAAAGTTGAAAAAAAGAAAAACAAATCATAGAAAGTCAGAATTGCAATTTTTCTCACCATTTCAAGCTTAGATCTCAGAATTCTAACCAACTTTCTTTGAATTATGAGTTTCTCATCTTGACATCTTGCAATTTCGTTTTTTATTGTTCAAAAATGTCAGAATTGCGACAGAATTATAAACTCAGAATTGTGAGAAACTTGAAGTTTACATCTCAATATTCAGTTTCTGCCAAAAAAAAAAAGCGAGACAAAAAGTTGAAACTTTTTTATTTTTAATAATAAATTATATTTTTTAATTCCGTGGAAAGAGACTTCCATACATGTACAGTATGTCTAGCGCCTTTTTTTATTTTTTTTTTAAATAGTGTGTTAAGCCATGTGAAGAAACAACCATTTTTTGAGGAATCTTGCAGCACTTGTGATTTTATTAGCTATAGTCCACTAAAAGTTATGTCTCACATTGTGCACACACACATCTAAGCCTGAACATTGCCGTGACTAAAATGTGGTCAGGAGAATGAGCATTGTGCAGTCCAAATGTGCAAGCGGAAATTAATGAAATTAATTCTAACAGCCTTTTTCTTAGAGGATAGTTTTAATAGGCTTTTGTTAATGTCCTCTCATTAGGTTCCTTCTCTATTCTTCACAATGCTTGTGGACTTTTAGATCAGTTTATATCAGATTTCATATATGTACATTTACTGTATATAGCATAATAGAAAAGGTGGCAGAAGTTACAGGTAATCCAAAAATACCTCTAAAAGCACTGATGCCATCATTGGTCAGAATCATATGTATAGAGCCATTTTGTTGTAATTTTTCCACCGCCGAGTGTCTATCTTGAGCCCTGAAACAAATGACAAATTACAGTCCCAGAGGTCCGGTTTCAATTTAACATTTAACCCAATAAACACAAATCAATGAGGCTTATTGATCGCATATGAGCTGTGTTGAAACAGTAACATAAAAAGATCCTTTCCCAAACATAGCATCAGTTATCATTCCAATCTTATTATGATATCAGTTATCATGCAAAGAAGAGTAAAATCTACTTTACTAAATACAACTGAACGACAAACATATTTAAAACCATAATCTTTTATGAATTCAGTTAGAATAATAATTATGATTACTTTTTTATTAGCTGTTCTTTTTGTTGTTGTTTCTACTTATTTAAAGGGGTCATATGATGTTGCTAAAAAGAACATTATTTTGTGTATTTGGTGTAATGAAATGTGTTTATGCAGTTTAAAGTTAAAAAACACATTATTTTCCACATACTGTACATTATTGTTTCTCCTCTATGCCCCGCCTTTCTGAAACGCGCCGATTTTTACAAAGCTCATCGGTCTGAAAAGTGAGGTGTGCTCTGATTGGCCAGCTATCCAGTGCGTTGTGATTGGCCGAATACCTCAAGCGGGTGACGGAAATGTTACGCCCCTACCATAGTGTGATGCCTTGTCCCGGAGCGACGAGACAAAAACATTAAAACCCATTATAAACGAGGCATTTGTTGCATCCAGTGTGGACATAATTACGGATTATAATGACTTATACTGTCTTTTATAAAACCCTCTGCATTTGTGACCGGAGAAATGACAAACAACAAGCGCTACTCTACACTGCTCAAAACTCGTGTTTAAATCGTCAGTGGCAAATCCTTTAAATATGAAAACGTACTTACAGTCTGTGAGTCAGAACAACTGGCACTGTAGTCTACTCTACCAGGATCAGGAAACAGTCCTCCATAAAATGTGCTGCACACATCTGAATATTTGGGTTGAACTGTTTTGGAACAGTGTTGTAAATACAACTTAACTACTGATTTCTAGCCGTGTCCTCATTTGGAAGGCCAAACAAAGTAGTTTCGCTTGCGGTAACCACATGTGACGACCCCGGGCTGGACTCCGCTTCATCCACGGTGAAAGCCGATCCGGCGATCCACAGCGCGAAATTGAAGTATTTCCTCAGGTGACCATCACGGATCAGCTCCAGGCATGACGAAGCGGATATCGTCCTCTTTTGGAAGGCCAAACAAAGTAGCTTCGCTTTCACAATGAAACACACAGCGCCTTCACGACATGGCGGCAGCAACAATACTACAGCGAGAATAAAAGTTACGCCTTCTTTCTTTGCATGCACATTTGGGTGGCATTATGCAAATCTTCCCACAGCGTGACGTAGACATGTAGGGGCGTGTTAGAACGAGCCGTTTTAGGTAATCGCATCATATGACCCCTTTAATAAGGCATCTGAGCATTTGCCAGAAAAATATAAAAATAAAACAAAATAAATGATTAATGATGAACTATGGTGGCACCAAACACAGGTCAAGTTCAAGGTCACTCACTTTACACTTTACCGTAGTCCCATATTGGCATTATAGTCTTTATGAGAGGACAGTCCTAAAAAGAGTAGAGTCAAGTCATGTCAAATTTATTATCCCATGGAGGAAATTTGGATTGCTTGCAGAGTGGGTAGTTTAGCCATTGCTATAACTCTAAAAGACAATCAAGGCTGGCCAAAGTGAATTGTTTGACTTGGGATATAACCTATGTCAATTCAAAAAGCAATTGCATTGCATTGCATTGCTCTGTAAATCCTATACAAGGTTTTATCTGGTTTGCAGTAATGCAGTTCACACATGGGCAAAGACCTTGCAGTGCAAAGAGAAGGACATTGGGTCTCACTATCTGTTAGGTAGAGGATAATGAGAAAAGTTGGTAAAAAGAGACAATTACAAAAGTCTATTGATAAGAACACAATGCCATGGCATGTGGTAACAGAACTACAGAAGTGAATACAATTACTATTCCCAATGCACCACTTTAGAGAATACACAAATCAGATAAAAACATGTTTTTCTGTAGAAGCCAGGTTAATTCATTTAGGAGATGATCCAAGGTTTAGGCTCAAGTAAGACCAGAGATGAAACAGTGAAATAGTATACTAAAATTAGATATATGCTAATAAATTTAAATAAACTGCCTAATTTGTCTAAACAATGCAATATACCAAAACAACCAATCAAATAAGAGAAAGAATGTCACTGCAGGTATCAAATGACCAATCAAAAGAAAGAAAAATAACCAATACATTTAACTCAGACTTCTCAGAGTTTCATTTTCACCATGAAATATACAACAAAGAAAATAAAATAAATATTATTTGTTTAAAGTGAAATCTCTGATTATAATTGCCGTAATCTATGAAACGGTACGAATAATAAAACGTTTATTAATAGCAAGCGCCAACACCAAACTTGAAGAGTTTATGCTAACGTTAGCCTACTTTCCACAAACTTTTACAATGGCTTATTTAAATGGTATTTGGTGAGTTTTTTTCTCTTTAATCTTGAAAATATGCTCTATTTTGTGGAATATGTCTGAATAGTGCCATTTGGAAATTAACAGATGCTATTTTGTCCAGTAACAGTTAATAAACTTGACTGGGACAGCTTGTTTGATTTGACTATATAAGTTAGTTATTTTTAAGTAAAAACAATAAAATATCGATACACTCAGTTTAAGACTGTCATTTTTCGTTCACTTGCCTACAACCAACCACCGTTCACGACGATCTCCCGCGTTCAAGATGGCGAGGTTTGCACGAAGAGGACAAACGAAACGCGGAACGGATTACTTTCAAGATTCTCCTTTAGAAGACTTTTAATCTGTTAGTACTAGTATTTTTTTTTTCTTGGCGTTTCTTAAGGATTTGATTTAGCTAAATTAACAGTTCCTCAAGAAGATTGATATAAAAATCATAATTTTAAAGAGATTTTTAGATTTGTGCTCTGAGGAGTTTATGTGATCTTTGAAAGTTGATTCGGATGTTACGTTTTGCTGTGGAGTTGTTGTCATATCTTTGCTTGAAATTGGTGAAGATTAGCAAATTTAAGAAAGGCACAAGACAGGACAATAATTTAGAACATTTCATGAATTAAAAAAAAAGGATTCAATTTGTTCTTAATTGGAGAGAAAAAAAATTGTGGCTAACCAACAACGTTCTCAGAACCACAGATTGTACGCTGGTAGTAATACTTTCCTTTTTGGCTTATCAGAATATTTGTTCAGAATTGTATATCTCATACTACTGTGGTGTTGGCCAAGTGATGAAGTCTGATTCAAATGGACAGTGACACTACCATTGTGAGTGCGGACAATGATACTACAAATACACTGCCATCTGCAGTGATTCAATTCCTTTCAGTGAAAGCGCTACTTAATGTAGAATCCTAGATTTATGTTACAATTCTAGAGATGAAATTGAATATCATAAGTGCTGCAGTGTTTTGTTTTCTCCTGAAATCACTCTAGCCTATACGTATAGTGCACTGTATCTGTGTCGGCTGTTTTTTTTGTACTGTCCAAACTCAAGAGTGAACCATTTAATTCCATAATGTTATGCATAAATGAGAAAAAAAACAAACACTTTCCTTTTTGGCTTATCAGAATATTTGTTCAGAATTGTATATCTCATACTACTGTGGTGTTGGCCAAGTGATGAAGTCTGATTCAAATGGACAGTGACACTACCATTGTGAGTGCGGACAATGATACTACAAATACACTGCCATCTGCAGTGATTCAATTCCTTTCAGTGAAAGCGCTACTTAATGTAGAATCCTAGATTTATGTTACAATTCTAGAGATGAAATTGAATATCATAAGTGCTGCAGTGTTTTGTTTTCTCCTGAAATCACTCTAGCCTATACGTATAGTGCACTGTATCTGTGTCGGCTGTTTTTTTGTACTGTCCAAACTCAAGAGTGAACCATTTAATTCCATAATGTTATGCATAAATGAGAAAAAAAACAAAAAAAAAAAACAAATCTGATTTGTAGTATACAACCAACTTTTGCTCTACAACTCTGTATACGTATCCCATAATCCTTAGAGGGAAGGCATCTAAACTAAAAATCAATAACTTATATGCAGTACTAAAGAATAGCTAGTTTTTTTTCTTAAGGTTGTTAGGTGAATGTTCGCAGGTGAAATCCAGTAATTTTATTAATAGGAATTTCTTGTGAGGGCAAAAGATTTCGCAATGGGCTCCTGTTGCTTCCTTCCTCTCCGAATCACTCTCTGTCCTTGTTATTTTGTCTTAGATTGGGGGGTGGGGGGATAATTATTGCTAAATTTTAATACTTAAATGTTGCACGTCAGAGCACTGATAGATGGGATGACATCTGCCATAGCTGTTGCTAATATCTCTTGTCAGCGCTTAAAAGGGTACAAGAATGAAAGCAGAATTTTCAATTAACTTCCACTGTGTAGCAGTGAGTTTTAGGATGTCATAATCTGCTGTGTAATCGATTGTTGCACATTTTATTGCCAGTTATGATATGAAATCAAAGTGCACTTATGTAAAGCGATTGTGGAACGAATCTAAGCGTTCATAGAGCACTGCTGACACCTAGTGGACAGATATAATATTGTCAGCTTGATGCAAGTTAATATTTATGTAATGTACATATGCACAGATATACAATAAGCCATAGCTGTGCATTAAGAAAGGACACGCATTTACTTTGCGAAGAAGATGGGCTTTTGAAGAAGCAATAAAATAACGAAAAACCTCTCTGTGTGCCTGCAAAGACCACATTAAAGTATGGGGATGCAGTAAATGGCAATAATTAGAATCCCAAAATCTGCTGAATTAGATATCTATAATCTTATTATTTCCATTGCTTTTTGATTGCTAATCAAAACAGTACAAATAAATTAAGCTTATTTTCCAGCTAATTATAGTAAGTGATTGTTTTTCTGTTGTTGCATAATTCAAAGAGAATATGAGTGTATCATTTTATGGAGGCTAAAAACAGCAGCATTAAATATTGAGCTGGTTTGAAGTGCACATTCAGTATGAAGTGCAGATTAGATCCTTTTTGCTGCTGTGAGGCTGTGGGCGGCTGGGAGACAGACATGAAAGGCTTGTCATATGAAAGGAAAGCAGACGTGAACTTCCTGTGAACTTGTCTCATTTTTGAGTATACTGTAGCCGACTGAGAGATCAGCCCTACAACCATAGCTGCCGCTTAGACACGTTTCAATTTTCTGCCTCTTTTTTTTTTTTTTGGCTAGGTAGGCAGAGTGACCCTATACACTCTTAAAAATAAAGGTGCTTCAAAAGGTTCTTCAAGCGATGCCATAGAAGAACCATTTTTAGTTCCATGAAGAACCATTCAGTCAAAGGTATCTTTAAAGAACCGTCTCTTTCTTACCTTTTTATAATCTGAAGAACATTCTTTCGCCACAAAGAACCTTTTGTGAAACAGAAAGGTTCTTCAGATGTTAAAGGTTCTTTATGGAACCATTTAGACAAAAAGGTTCTTCTATGGCATCGTGAAGCACCTTTATTTTTAAGAGTGTAGTCCTTGTACTATATAAGCCCTCTGTTTTGCAATAAGGACAAAAAAGCATGAAATAATTTTTTGGTTTCACAGAACATTTGTTACTATCATATTGTTTTTTTTGTTTTTTTTTGGAGCAAATTAATGTTGAGTTGTTTAGGATAATGAACTGCCTGGCAGTCACTTTTCTATAAAATTTGATTATGAAGTTGTCTGGATATTGGTAGGAATGCAACATTTAAGATACTTGTAATAAGCCAAATGTGACTTTCTCAATGTGTTTAGTATGCCTCTTATTAATACCATTTTAGTATAATTTATATATTATATTATTTATAATTTTTTTTAATTAGCTTGTATTTTTACATGTTCAGTTTTCATTTTAATTTCAGTATGAGTTAATAATCTTTGTATGTGCTTTTATGGTATACCTTTTTAAAATATTTGTTTTTATTTTGCTGTGTTTTTATTTTAGTTTTATACAATTTTAGTCATTTAAGTTAAATGTTTTCATCTAATAATTAATTTTATTCCAGCTTCATTTCAATTAACACATTTTCTTTTCTTTTTTTTTTATGAGTGTTACATTTTTTGCACTTCCTGAACTATTAACCACTTACATTGTAAAGACAATGGCACGCTGAGAGAAAAGTTATACAGGCTCCCTAAATATAAGGGAAGCCAGCTGCAAGAGGATCTCTCCTGTACTGACAACACCGCAGCACTGGCCAAGAAAGCACAGCAGCGTCTCTACTTCCTCCGCAAACTGAGAAGAGCCAGAGCCCCGGCCCCCATCATGTGAACCTTCTACAGAGGCACCATCGAGAGCATCCTGACCAGCTGCATCACTGTGTGGTATGGCGCCTGCAACGCGTCCTGCCGCAAGACACTTCAACGCATAGTGAGAGCAGCTAAGAAGATCGTTGGTGCCTCTCACCCCCCCCTTCAGGACATCTACAACCCCCGTCTCCCCCGCAAAGCCCTCTGCATTGCAGGTGATCCCACCCACCCGACACACAGCTTCTTCAGTCTGCTGCCATCAGGGAGGAGACTGCGGAGTCTCCAGGCCAGGACCAGCAGACTGAAGGACAGCTTCATCCATCAGGCTGTCAGGAAGCTGAACTCCCTCCCGACCTTGCCCCCCCTCCCCTCTTTTGCCCCACGCACCACTGAACTCTGACCCTCAAACGGACTCTCCCACTCCCCCCTCCCAAATACACACACACACACTGTCACTTTAATCAGTCTGAATAAGCTCTTTTGCACTACAAATCATTTTTTGCACTACAATCACTATTTCTGCACTGTTGTTTACTTTACTGGTTTGCACTCTATCTGCCATATGCCTTGTGCCTTATATATATATTTTTACATTTGACCTTATTTGTATAGTTGTATTTTGTATTTAATCTGTATTTATGTTATCTGTATGCACCCAAGGGTCTGAGAGTAACGCAATTTCAATCCTCTGTGAGTATGTCCTGTACATGTGGAAGAATTGACAATAAAGCAGACTTGAACTTGAACTTGAAGTATGCTGTAAGTCTCACAAACATGCTGCACTGGCAAAAATGTGGAGCTGACAGGAAGACTATTTCAGAGAGTGAAAGATCTCAGCCATTTCTGGTTAGGTGAGTACTAAAAAGGACAGAAAGAAAGGTTGTAGACAATCCTAAAGTAATATATAATGTGCCCTTCAAGTGATTTGCTCTGACATGCACTGTGCGCTGTAAGGTCTTATATAGACAGGTGTGTGGCTTTCCTAATCAAGTCCAATCAGTATAATCAAACACAGCTGGACTCAAATGAAGGTGTAGAACCATCTCAAGGATGATCAGAAGAAATGGACAGCACCTGAGTTAAATATATGAGTGTCACAGCAAAGGGTCTGAATACTTAGGACCATGTGATATTTCAGTTATTCTTTTTTAATAAATCTGCAAAAATGTCAACAATTCTGTGTTTTTCTGTCAATATGGGGGGCTGTGTGTACATTAATGAGGAAAAAAAAATAACTTAAATGATTTTAGCAAATGGCTGCAATATAACAAAGAGTGAAAAATTTAAGGGGGTCTGAATACTTTCCGTACCCACTGTATATTGAAGCAAAGCCATGTTTACAAGTGGAAAACTCTGAATTATTTGATACAGAAGTTGCTGATTTGTGATGTTGGCAGGGGCATGTTGATTTGAATATATCTATGATCCATAGACACCAGTAAGCAGAAGTCTGTAGCAAATTATAATGAATGACATAAAAATAGTTTTTATACCATGTAGGCCTATAAATAAGTGATTAATATTAATACTTATCATCATTTTGAATTCAGATGTAGTTATTTGGGTTTATTGCTCTCAATAAGTTTTATTTTGTCTACTTCTGTGTTATGTTTCCATGTGACAACAGCAAATGCTGGACTCTAAGGGTACAAGTTTCCCAGGTGCACTTGAAGGCAGCGGAAGTCACGGGTTAGAGATGTTTTCCTTAAACTGGGCTACAGCGCCCTCTGGTGGTGTTAAGCATTTGACTTCTCAATTTTAAACTCATTCACAAGCTTTTGTTTTCTCTCTACTAAAGCTGTAAATTATATTGAAGTATTTGTTAATAGCCTCATAAGAGTAATATGTCTCCCGAATCTGGCAACACTGATGATTTTGATTTTCTATAAGAGGTGATTTATTGGTGAATCAGACTATAGAGTATTGTTTTTCATCAATTTGTAACTAATATTGAGCTCATAGAGATTTCTATTTGTTTGCTGCTGAACGTTTTTTTTAGAGTGGACTTTAGTGACATTTTAAACTAGCAAAAGATTGTGCTAAAGCTGAAAGAGGAGCACATGGTTAGACAGACCAAAACAAAAATTAAAATAAGGGAACATTTTTAGTTCATTTTAGGATCAAGACAAAGCAGGAAAGAATGTCTTGTGGAAAAAATGACAACCCTGAAATGCAAGGCATGAGATGGCAGAGCTATGGTCTTAATATTCTTCCTCTGTGATCTGGAGCTTTAGATTGTCGAGTTTAATTTATTATAGTTATTGTACTGTCTTTACCGCCTTGTATTTTATCTTTGAAAATATTTTTAGTTTGAAAGTCTGCTTTGCATCAGATGTGCAGATTATTCGAGGTACAAGCATCTGTGCACACTTGTAATTTTTGTCTTGTAGGCTATGTCAGAGCGTAAGACAGAGGTGCGAGCACACGTCTGCACATTAAGATGGATGGATATGTGTGTATGAGAAACCCAATCCCTCTCTGTTAATGAAACGGGCCTGAAGTCAGTTTTGTATCTACATCAGCAGAAGGTTTATTCTTTTCAAGAGACATTGATACTGCAGCAAACGGCTGATTTACATTTGCTAATTGTATTGGTCACCTAACCAGCAAAATGAATTTGATCAATTTCTTACAGATGTTCACCTAGAATGTGATGTGAAGGAAACGGATTGTGCCTTCAGTGTTTTTGTGACTCTGAAATGGGGTCTTATTTTCCTAGCTGCCAAGGCTCTTTTGCATGCTTCACAAATCTAAGTAAAAGTAAGGGGATTTAGCACTAATCTGGAATTATATAGTCAACCCAATATAAATGAAAAACCTGGGCACAGCGATGCCTAACCTAAAGCTGTACAAGGTGTACAGAAACACATGGTGAAGCTAACTCGAACAAAGCAGTGTTTTGGAACGCACCCTGCAGTCTTCTGATGCATATTCCTTTTGTACTTCCTTATTAGTGGTGATCGCTAAAGATTTTTCAGAATAACTAAGACTTACTGTTAAACTTCTGCATGCAACTTGTCCTGTACTGTTTTTGCTATGTATATGAATGATTCCTCAAATCAAGCAGCTTGAGGAACTTTTGAATTAGTGATGCAAATACTTTTTTCTTTCTTTTTTTGGCCTGGTGATTGATAAAACGGATCAAATAATCAGATAGATTTACACTGAAGGAGAGATTCAAAATAAAGTGTCATATATAGCGAATTTATTGTTTACACATTTTTTGGGGGAGTCAGATTGTATAGACCATTTTATAGGAATATTCTGGGTTCAGTGGAAGAATCACTTTCCTTTTCTATGTAAAGGTATATCCAATTTTACAACTTATCTTGACTACATGATGCATAAACGACTGCAAATATTATAACTTAAACAGCTTAAGTTCAACTTAAGTACAGCTCAAATAACACAGAAAACTAATTTAAGTGCTTTATAATTTTATAAAACTTCTTATTTATGCTTTTAAATCCTCCGAATATTGTCTCCATTTACTTCCATTGTAAGTGCCTCACACGTCAAAGCTCATTTTTGTAGCAATTAATACTATTCCACAAGTGCTGTCAGCCGAGTTTAACTTGTACTGAAGCCAAATATTGCTTTAGGCTAGGATAGGACCACCTGTAAATAGCATGCACAAAATAGATGTTTTATTGTGTAGTTCAGCAACGAGAGTGGGATAAGACAGAAACATGATGTTCTGTTTGCTTGTTTTCCTGAATGGAGGTGTTCCAGTAGCCTGGCCTCAACATCTGCATGGTGTTATTTCCCGACCTCCCTCACCTCATCTCCCCTGGTACATAATAACAGCTTCATTGCTGGTTTGCAGCAGCCTCTGGATTGTGTCCCTGTGATTTGCAAGCCTCTGGAGACCTAAACCATAGACTTCCTTTTGACCCCTGTTCCTCTGCCCCTTTAAAACTGCCCCACCCATCCCCAGAATCCATCTAGTAAGACTGTCAGACCTAAAGACCTCACCAAAACAAACGGCCTCTGTATCACAGCCCCAGGTTTTCTTCCTGTGAGCACTTAACCTCAGATGCATGACATGAGCCTATGTGCTCCACATCTGTATAATGGCACACATGGTGATCTGTTATTTTTTCCCATAATGACCAGGACTTCAGATTAGACCTCTAAGCATCAGCCACCTCCTTAAAAGGCATTTATTTTCCCTTTAGTCTAGCTGCCTCGCTGAATTTTAACACTGCGGATGTATTCATGCTTTAGGCTTTTACTTCTGGGCTTTTGCTATTTTGTAATGTCACCTTACTATCGTGTGTAAATGTTGTCTTCATTTGTCTGGGAACCTAAACACAGCTGTCTAATCTATAAGTAACACAGAGATTCTTTGTAAACTGGAGGAATGTGGACTCTGGTGGAATGTGAGATCGCCATCTTCACCAAACCAACAATAAAATAGCAGAAGATAGAGTTTAAGTTCCATTAGTGGTATTTATTTTAAACTATATTCATGTCATACATTTCAGATGGCATCAAAGTAAACAACAGTACAGTTCCATCACCTCCAGGATTCAATAATACTGGTCCAGTCTGGCCAGTAGTTCTGATTTTTAAATTTTCGCTGCCCCCATCACAAAAGTATGATCAATTATTATTTTTATACAGTTTCATATTTGCTGGAAATATTTATATTTCTCATTATATTATCATTAGTTCATTAATTTTTTAAAAACATTTATTTAATTTTAATTACTAATTTTTTAGATTTTTACAAAAAAGGTGACAAGCTGGGAAGCAATAATAGATAAATACACTTTTTCTGGAAACTGATGGAATATGATACAAAACATCTGAGATTGATTTGTGGTTTTCAGTACTGATGCTTTTAGGGACTTATTACAGTCTTCTTTTTTTCAGTTTTCCACAACCTCATCTGCTAGATACAATGATGTTACATATTGCTCAGCTGTGACCAAGATAATGTAGAGTAGTACATCACAGAAAACTAAAAGTTTGCAATGCAGAACAATACATGATTTCAGATCTAAATTGAATTATTTTCATGTTTTCTTTACAATAAGAAAATAAGCAAACAAAGATTATTTGTTTGAGAACTATAATTCCAACTCTATAAACAAACTTATTACTTTTTTAATTAATGGCATACGATGCAAAACATTACTGACTGGGTTGTAATTTCATTGTTACTGAGGATTTCAAGACTGTCACAAATCATTTTTGCAAAATTATGAACTATTGTCATGATTTTCAGTGGCAGCGCAGTGATGGTTCTGTCAACTGGCCTTAAACTCTGTCACGCAGCAGGCAATCCTTACTACTTGTCTTCTTTAGAAAAAAATGCTTGTATTCTTAGCAATACTTTGCCTTTATTTGTCTTGAGAACATTTTCTGAAAAGTTGTTTTTACAGTGACCTAATGATTGACAGAAACATTTTTTTTATATTGTAATACTGTGCCACTAGGGGGCAGCCTCAAGGTATCAGAAATTGTGCATGGTCTCTAGTCTTTTGTTGGGTTGCTTGTTCTTAATGCATTTCCTCAGTCTTATCATCCCCACACTTCTTACAACACCCACTTACTTACATGTCCATTCAAAGACACATTCAGCTCATGTGAGGGCCAAATGACTGTTGTATTTTTAAAAATATAATATCACTTCCATATTATTGCCCACTGAAAATAATGCATCTTTCTCATTGCTGTGTGTGCCCACAGAATTTTGGGTAGTTATTTGTCACAAAGCTTCAGCCTACGTGGTGCAGGTCTGATTCATGAAGAAAGGTTGCATAACCGTTAAACCAGCATGTTATGAATGATTGTTGTTCATTATGCTGCAGGGGAACCAAATCAGGTTCCTAAAATAGCAAGCTCTTCTGTAATTCCAAAAAAAAGTTTCATATTCCTGATGCATGCTGAAATACTGCAGTAGATGCTGAGGAAGCTTTCTGCGATTGTGCCGTAATAATGTCGCATTAACACAGAGTTAGCAGGCTAGCCGGTTTGGGACTTATTTTCTGGCGCATTTAAGACTGGTGATGGAGTTCAGTGGGCCTGCTCTGTTAGTCTAGCTGTCCGTGAGGAAGCGTCACGGCCGGAGTGGCCCGGCCAGAGATTAAAGAGCATTATTGATCAGGGCTGCACGATAAATCGAAATGGAATCGAAATCGCAAGTTTCGCAGCAGTAAATCTCCATCCAAAGGCCAGAGGGCACTCTTGCACTGAAACTCCAAATACTCCTCGCAGAAGAAACCCAGAAAAGGCCTATCGCTGCAGCTGAATAAACAGGAGATTCAACTGCTTTCATTGATTCAACGTGACTAAAAAACACACGATTACGGTAATATACGGTTTATCTGAGTTCTTATTATTATAATTTTCATTAAAATAAAGTATATTTATAATGCAATGCCTTTATCACTGCTTAAATACTATGAAATATGTTGTGTGCCTTATTCTGTGTAAGAAGCCACATCATCTCACAGAAGGATTTATTTCAAACACTCGTCTGACTTTATGAAGTGAGTTTGGAGTAAAAAATGTATTAAATGTGGTATTTTCACATGCTTTCAGATGGAGCAGCATTTACTTCACAGAGCCGTAGCTCACTGAGAAGCTATGCAAACAGCTGTCATTATCGCGAACAATTTCTTCGATTTCATAATCGCGAAATAAAATGCGATTTTTTTGCGTAACTTGTCAGTGAACTACGGCTACGTGTAGTAAATTCTGCTCCATCTGAAAGCACGTGATGATGATTTCCTGCTGATTACAGAACCGGCTTTACTAACAAAATGCGCATGACAATCGCATTCGATTAATCGTGCAGCCCTATTTTGATGAAGGTTCCTCACACCTTGCCAAGTCTGTGCTATAATGAGGCCGACTGCAGATTCATGAAGATCCTGTAGGATGGGTTGGATTGATGAGTTAAAAAGAGATGTTCTGTAAAGAGAAGTTCAACTTAAGTTTGAGTTGGTTTGTTTACATAGTAAGTAATTTAAAAAATATATTTTTTGTATGAAAGGTAATGGAAAAAATGAAATGATTGAGGGGATTCAGCTGAACAAGTGTGCGAACCTATAGGTCATGTGTCCAAGTAGATTAAATTACACTTAAATTAAGAATTTCTAGAATATGACTGAAGTTTTGTGATTCCTTGCAATCATTAAAAAATATTTTCATGCTACCGATGGTTTTTGAGATGTTGTCTGTCCTTGAATGTCTGTACTTGCTGTAATGACAACATCATACCAGAATAGCTTTCATTGTGTACATCTTGATGAGCTATGCACACAAAACAGTGTGGTTTCTCAAGCACAGCAGTCCATTTCTGCCAGTTTTAGTAAAAGACTCTGTACATTTAAAATCAATTCAGTTATTTGTAATGGAACACATAGAAAACAATTTACTCCCTCACATAATCTTCTTATGTCCCCTCTGGGACTTCTAAAATGTATAGCAATGTGAAAATGAAATAAAATGTTTAATATTGAAGAATACTGCTTCTGTTTTCCATAGACAGTCCAATAATAGCCCATGAACTTTTGCGATGGATTTACAAGGGTGCTTACTAGCAAAATGATCGGAGTGTGCAAAAATAAATTATATTTCTTTATTTGTAGTTTTTGTAAGTCAAATGTTATATTATAACATTTATTTTAGATCAGAGATGGCCAAAGTTGGCCTGTGATGACCCTTGATTAAGGAAAACATGCATTTGGAGCATCTTCATTGCTAATTTAACTTTCTTTTAACACTTTTTGTTTTATTTTTGCTTTGAAATGTGGAAAATATTAGTGAATTTTTAATTTTTAAAATATCAATTTTAATATAGTTGGGTATAATACAACATTTACGTTTCATACCTCTGTTTTAGATATTTACAGTAGTGCTTGATACAGCAATACCTGCATGCATAATTGTGTATTTTGCGCTCTTTACAGCTGTTTTGCACTGAATTTTCCTTTGGGGCTTTGTAAACTACATTAATATATCATTGTGTCGAAAAAGCATGCACCTGTTTGAGACTCTAAATGTGTAACATACAACTTCACATGTAGGTCAGGAGTCAAAAGGTGACACAAAAGAATAACTGTACAAACAGCCAGAAATCTGGTTCAGTGGTCTTGGGAACAGACCTGGATGGGTAATAATGGTCCACAGAGTCATCCTTGAGTATCTGGAATATCTATTAGGGATGTGCGTTTTGGTGACTTTTGAGTGCTTGACAAATAAATCGGCTAAGTATGCAAGAGTTCATGTGATGATTTTATCCATTGAGAATTGTTTGGATTGTGTAAAACGGGTGTAACAGACCAGAATGTGTGCAGACGGTTTGTAGGTAAGAGGTTGGGGGATTCACAGCCAATTTCAGAGGCGGATCAACTTATTACATTTCGATAAAAGATTATGAAGATAAACAGTTTAGGTTGTGCTTATATGCATCAATAATTCATGCACAATAAGAGCAGGAAAGTTAAAGTAAACCACCTCGACTTTAACATGCTCATCGTATGTTTGTGATTGTGCACAGCTAGATTGCATGACTGGTGTCTGGCTGCGTCTATTCCTGTCTAGGGCTGGGTATGGTTCAAATATTTTCGATACCGATACCTTGACTTCGATACCGGTTCCTGAACGATACTTTATTCTATACCATTTTTATGAAATCAGTTTGAACAAGATTACATATCTAAAAAAAAAAAAAACTTTGGTTTTATTTTTCAGCTTGTTGATGTTTATACAAACTCAAAGACTCCTGAGCCACTGCACAAAGGAACAAAATGTAACCAACACAATAAATCAGTGCAAAATAGTTTTAATAAAGCTCAAATAGTCTTCAGTTTACACATCTGTTAGGCTACATTTACACTAGTTAGTGTTCATTTTAAAATGCATAGCTCAGACAGAATCATGATTTCTATTTCAGACACACTCTCTCTGTTTAAATCTAGATTAAAGACACATATCTTTGGCCAAGCATTCAAATAATGCATATCATAATCTTGTACTGCAGTTATATCTGATCAAATGCACATTATTATTCTTTAAGTCAAGTCAAGTCAATTCAAGTTTATTTGTATAGCGCTTTTCACGATACAAATCATTGCAAAGCAACTTTACAGCAAATTAAGTTTCTACAATATTTAGTGGTGACTGTCAGTTAATGTACGGAAAAATCAATTTAAGATGCAATAAAACAGACGATGAACACTATTAACACCAATTATTATATGATGCAATCAAACTTATAGCAAAATGTGGTAGTTCTGTATGTTGTTTCAGGGTTGGCATCATCTGAGGTCCTCTGAGGGGTTGGCATCATCTCTTCTCAGGTGTTCTGGATCCAGACTGAAGCTTGTGTAAATCCTAGTTACAAAAAACAGAGAAACAAATAGAGACATAATTAGCGTAGCTGCTGTTCCAACCAAGCAAAATTGATTTGTTTAACCCAAACTAAAGAATAATAATGTGCATTTGATCAGATATAACTGCAGTACAAGATTATGAGATGCATTATTTGAATGCTTGGCCAAAGAGATGTGTCTTTAATCTAGATTTAAACCGAGAGAGAGTGTCTGAACACCGAACGTTATCAGGAAGGCTATTCCAAGGTTTGGGAGCCAAATGCGAAAAAGCTCTACCTCCTTTAGTGAACTTTGCTATCCTAGATACTACCAAAAGTCTTGTGACCTTAGGGAGCGTGATTGATTGTAGCATGGTAGAAGACTAGTTAGGTACGCAGGAGCTAACCCATTAATGGCCTTATAGGCAAGTAATAATATTTTGTAACTGATACTGAACTTAATAGGTAGCCAGTGCAGAGACTGTAAAGGTTAAACAAGTAACCTTTAGTTTGGGTTAAACAAATACATTTTGCTTGGTTGGAACAGCAGCTATGCTAATTATGTCTCTATTTGTTTCTCTGTTTCTGCCACAGGATTGACATCCCGTGGTAACTAGGATTTACACAAGCTTCAGTCTGGATCCAGAACACCTGAGAAGAGATGATGCCAACCCCTCAGAGGACCTCAGATGATGCCAACCCTGAAACAACATACAGAACTAGCACATTTTGCTATAAGTTTGATTGCATCATATAATAATTGCTGTTAATAGTGTTTATCGTCTGTTTGATTATGTCTTTAATTGATTTTTCCGTACATTTCTGCCTTAACTGACAGTCACCACTGATAAGCTACCACTAAATATTGTAGAAACTTAATTTGCTGTAAAGTTGCTTTGCAATGATTTGTATTGTGAAAAGCGCTGTACAAATAAAATTTAAATGAATTGAATTATTTATTTTCCACTGATTTACTGATGAGCATTAGCAGCTTCCAGCACTGTCTGCTTGTGTTCTCTCTTCCATGATCGCTGCTCTGACTCAGAGGTAATAACATTAATTTCAGCAACATTACATGGCCAAAACACACATTTGACGGCAATTGGAAGTTATTACAAACACTCGATGGTGGTTTAAAGTGAGTTTTGAGTAAAAGCGGAATATAAATCTTATTTATTGTCTTATGTAGCATGATGCTACAGTTTGCATGAATGGTCACATAACACGCACTTTCGGTCATGTAACGTTAGTATGAACGGACATCTGCATCGGAACTCCACGCAGCTCCCTACTCTCCATTGGAAATGAATGACCGGTCTGTCGCTTGTCGGAGATAGTGGAAAGCCAGCTTGAAACTCAGTGGAAATGCCAGTATGACGAGGATCATTTTCATTTTAAAACATAAACGCACCAGTGTAAATGTAGCCTTACATCTAAGGGGGCTGGGACGCATTCACACTACAGCCTCACGTGTGCACCACATCTCTGAGTGTAACCGATGTAAACTAGTAGGTGTGTTCGACTTGACGCAGACTGACTGTGCAGACCGATCGGTGTATGCAGTACCACGAGAGCTAAAGAGAGCAGACCATGCGCTTTCGAATCGCTCTCACAGATGATCGATCTGCACCGCACCTCTTCTAGTCAAACACACCAGCTAGTGCTGCAGGCTTATTGGCTCACTGACGCTGATGAGATTAACCCCTTAGGTATCGAAATTTGGTACTGAACGACGAGACGTTTTTCGATACTCGATGGTATCGAGGCAATTCGGTCGGTGCCTAAAAAGTATCGAACTCGATACCCAGCCCTATTCCTGTAAGCCCGCAATTCCCTGCAGTGTCTCTCTCCTCTTTTTCTCTACCTCCCTCTCCCTGTCTCTCTCTCTCTCTCTCTCTCTCTCTCTCTATTGTTGAAAGCATGAACAAAAGATAAGCAGAAACAAAGGAGAGCTGTGGAAGCTCAGCAAGCATGTTGCAGTTCACGTTCACCCCGACACCTCCTCAAAGTCAGGAATATGAATCTACACATACAAACCAGTCTAGATGACAAACACCTCAGCTTTAAACAAAATGGTCTGCATTTCAGTGAACTGAAGCCAAGAACTGTTTTCTAATTGTCTCTCACCCGCACAGACTCCTTAATGCAGTCTAGACTGTGCTCAATTGTAGCCTGAGGATGAATGTGAATTCTTAACACGGCTTTGGCAAGAGTTACTGTAGATTTCTAGCAAGCGATAATAAATAAAAAGTGAACAAGTGCTGAATAAGTTGAAACGAGGTTAATTTGCTTGGGGTTGTTTTTTCGATTGGACAGTCATGAATAGGACTGGGAAAACATACTTTGGATCAGCTCGATGTTTATGATACCTGTAGGGAACTGAATTATTGCCAAGAATACTGCGATTAATTTCATTTGATTCAATTGAGACTTACTTTCTTCTGTGAAGCACAAAATATGTTTTGAAGGGCATTGGACAACACTGAACCCCTCTGACTTTTTGACACATTGTTCAGAATATCTTTTGTGTTGCACAAATTAGAGGGAAAATCTTACAGGTTTTGAACAATGTGAGAATTGCAACCCTTTAGAAATGCTGACAGTAGAGCTGCACAATTTGGGGAAAAATGCATTTATTTATTTACATTTATGAGTCTGTCATTTTGATTTGGATTCAAATGAAGACTTTAAAAAAGCCCTAAATATTTGTATTGCAATTTTACATTTGTCATATGGTAAACTATGTAAAAAAAAAATTTGCAAATTATATTTTAAATAATTTTTATACATTATATATTTTATTACAAAAGTAACATTTCTTTTTTATTTAGTAAATTATATATTTTTGTTTAGTAAGTTTTTTTTTTTTGTGTCATTTTTATTTTATTTAGTTGTTGTCATTGTCATAGTCGTACAGCCCTAGCGTCTGTGTGAATTGTAATTTTGTATTAATTTATAAGCTCATGTTATATGTATTGATCACATAGTGAGAATGTGGATGTTTTGGACAAAGAGAGTGCAAAAGCTATGTTTAAAATCAATGTGTTTGTGAGCACTGCAATAACAGTGTTTTGACTGCGTTTAGGTAGTGGACCGCGCTGACAGGAGATGAATCAGACACAGAGAGTGGGAAATTATGGGGGAGGCGCGTACATCCGGCGCCCCACTGTCTCCCGTTGTCTCGCTGGAAATTAATTTGCATTTCCCTTGCTTTCTTAAAATTCCTCTCTCTGGTGAATTCTTCTCCATATCTGGAAGGCCTGTTTTTTGGACACCCTCACTGCTGGGATCGAGTCTAATACCTGTGCGTGAACATCACTTTGCAGACAGACCAGATTATTACTGTCAAGACTCTTGACGATGTAAATGCATCTTATCCAGCAAGCTATCCAGAACCGTTCTGCTGCATTTGAGCTGATGCACCCGGGTGCAAGAGACGCTTCACAGTCAGATCAACTCACGAGAATCATAAAATGTGCAGATAAGGACTTTACAAACAGGGGCATACTGTTTTGCCAAGCCAAACTACTTGTTAATGTTCAAGTGCATCCTTGACTATTTCGTTCAAATGTACAGGCACAGAAATGCTCATGGAGATGAATTCCAATGCATGACAAAGCAGTAGCATCTGTCTGGCGTCTGATGAGAAATAAACCAGCATAAAGAGAACTGCATGTAATCAGTCTGTTCAAGTTGAATCTATTGAATAACTTGGGCAAAACTTTTGATGAGCTTTTAATGGCATGTCTTTCAACATAAAAAATTTAATATTGGACTGGAAATAGACTGGTTTTATGGGATTAGCGTTAACCTGACAACTTTCTGATGGTGCTCTCTGGCAGCAAGATGATAAAGACCAATATTCGACCAATATTCAATTACAATAAAGTAAAAAAAAATCTATATCCCATCACCCCATGCACTTTTAAATGCACTGTTTATTATGGCTCTGGTTGTTTTGGCCATTCACTCCTATACTGAGAGCGTAATCTTGTTCTGTATGCAGTTCAGTCATTTACGACATTCTGCAACCAAATAAGCAATTTTTATTACAAGTAATATACTTTTATTAGTAGGCTGTTTACAATTGACAAGCAACTTGACACATTAATATTACTCAAATTATGTTATGACAGGTGTGTGAATATTTGAACATTTGTATTTATTTATTTTATGACCACAGATTAATGTTCTGCCATTTTTTTTCCAGATGCCATGTGAAATTAAAAATAGTTCAACATGACATAATTGATCCTATTTTTTAACATTTATTTATATTTATTTTCAATAAATGTATTCAGTACACGTTTTCCTATTTATTGACTGACAGCTCTCCTGGGCTTATGTTAAGAAAAATCGTGAGTAAGTGCAGGGTTTGTGTACCCCGTGCATGGTTAGTTCTAGAGTAAATATGAACATGTATTTACTCATCTCACTTGCACAAAAACAGATTCGGTATTCTTCCAAATGAATAAAGAACAGTGAAATGCAAACTCAGAATATGACATAAATCTGCAATAATTGAAAAACACAAATATCCCTTATGTATTTAATCCCATTTTATTAACCAATGTCTTTGCTGCTGAGCTTCAAACAATTACAATCATACTAATAAGCAAAAATTACTCTAGATAAACTAACATTTGTGCTTCATTTCTTTATTGCTGAAGAGTGTTGAACTTTCTTCTCCTGCATTCTGCTGTGCAGACATTAATTTACTATTCCTTCAGCCTGAGGCATATTAATTTCTCTTTTTGGTGTGAAATAAACGGGTCACGACAAGGCGTTCCCCATAGCGACCCCTAGAGGACGCAGTTCGAAGTTCCCATGAAAGGGAACAATGCATTACTTTCCATTAAAAGTAACTAGGTAACGTAATTAGTTACTTTTTTAGGGAGCAACGCAATATTGTAATGAGTTACTTTTAAAAGTAACTTCCCCAACACTGTTCATCAGTGCTATTGTTGTTCTAATGTTTTTCCTCAAATTGTAATTTGCTTCTGAAATGACTTTTGATAATGTTAATCAATAATATTATAGCCTAACTTGTTTGATCCAGTCAGATCCTGTCTTTAATTTTTTGCTGAAGTTAAATGTGTTGTTAATGCAGTTTCATGTCTTTAAGGTCAACATGAAACACAGTAAACGGTTTTGCTACTGTAGTGAAAAAAAATACAAAAATAATATAGAACAGGATTTTATTTTATCAGCAATATCTTTGTTTTCTTTGGATTTCATGCACTGATGAATCATGCACATTAAGACTAGGAATGTGCATTAAGAAGGAAACGTACAGTCCATTTTGAGTTTATGTTCTCCTTTATTGCTGTTTGAGTAGGACCTGAAATTTCAAAATAAATTTAAGCAGGAGACATGTCACATTTTACGAGCTGTGCTCTGAAAGCTCAGAGGCTTTTTTTGAAACATGTCATTTTACCCAAATCTGAAGCTGTTTTCTGTAGCTCAGTGAAGAGGTGAGGAGAATTGTGAAATTTTATATATTAAACGACATGCTTTAATGTACAAGAGGAAGTCAGCGTATTTAAACAATCTCCTCAAGCAATGACACGCTCACTAGATGCAGTTATAAACAGTGCATCGTTTAGTGCAAGGATATCGATGCAAGTTTGAGAGACTATAGCTTTATTTATTTATTTTAAATAAATTGCTCTTATCAGAGTACACTAGCTTTAATTCAAACAGAAAATATCCGCCTGCATGGCACCAACCTGTTCTTAAGCAACTCTCCTTTATTTTATATGTGCATCTCATCTGGTTTTGATTTAAGCGCACTGGTAGACATGCCATGTTAAAGTCCGCTTTTTGCCAAGAAATACTATTTCTATTCGCTTTACTTCCATGAGCAAATATCCAGGACGTTGAGTTAAAAGAGGAAAAAGGAGGGTAAAGTTGAAGGATTTGAGGAGAAGGCCAGAGAAAAGAGCGGCGCTTTTGTAAACACCCTCTGCCGCCCTGCTTCGGGCTGAAGAGGTGATGGTCAACACTGTAATGAGGGCACCTGGTTTTGATTTGGCCTCCATGTGATCAGCTGTAGTGCGCAGTGATGAGTCTAGCAGAGCTCCACCAGTATTAGATTCCACGGAAACAAATTAAAGGCACTAATTCACTCGTCTCTCCTTTTTCTTCATTTTATCTGTAGACTTCTCCCTCCATCTCTCCCATAGAGTATTGTGCTTTCCCTCCGACTGAGGGACATTACAGGAGTAACGGCTGCCAGGAAAAATAAAGCTGGATTTGGAATTTTGGAAAATGTATCGGTTGCCAGCGAACAAAGAAATGTAGTAAGGCGTTTGCATCAAGCGCTGCGATGGTACTGTAGATGACTAGTGCTCGGCGGTATACCGGTTCATACCGAATACCTGTGTTTATGTTGCTTAAGCAACGTTCGGAACGCGACACTGTTTGAAAGGGGTCTATCATGAAGCTCATCCACAATATCCACATTGACCACCACAGATATCAACTGCCCCCTCCCATCAGCTCCCGCATCTCACACACACACTAGCGCGACTTTAGCACTAGATTTAGCAACTTTCAGACCCTTTTAGCGGCTTTTTTCCATAGAATATTCATACTGACAAACCTAGCGACTTTTTTTGGATAAATCTTAGCTATGGTTCAGTTGGAAGATTTCACTAGTGCTGTCCCGCGAACGCGAGGGAATTTCCCGGAGAAGTGTCACCTCTCTCGGCGTCTGTTCTGTGCAGCGAGCGGCAGAGAAGCAGCGCATTCAGTTGGCCGCACCGCAGCCGACTCGTCAATAAATGAGTACAAAACCGTGTTTCCAAGCACCTGTCGCTTACTGATTGTTTGGAATTATAAATATGAGCGTAGTTCGTCTGTTAATATCACGTGCACTTTTTTGTTTGTTGTTTTTTTAGTTTGTTACTCAGACGCAGGCAGTGCGCTGCATGAGACAAAAAAGTAATATAACCAAAACAACCGCATAGCCACTCTTTAGTGTAGATGCATGTTGATTTTATCAGACGATGCCGCGATTATAAATGAGAGTGACTCCTGGTTAACAGTAGGCTATTAAAAAGGGGTCGTGTTTAGTCACTATTTAGTATGGTATTTTTTGACAATATTCACTCATCATGACAGTAAAATAGGGCATTCTAAGTCAATATACTGCAGTATTTCCTCTCTCAATCTGTAGAAAATATGGTTAACACCCGGTCATGCATGGGAAAATAATGCCGTCATGTACCGTCACCGTGAAACCAGTATAATTTTGAAAAATACCGTGATATAAATTTTTGGTCATACCGCCCAGCACTAAGGAAGACCTTGATGCTCAGCACCTAAACAGAGTCCAGTAGGGCCTTGAATGGTTCACCAGTGTATTGAAATCTACAGCACTTTCTTGCTGTGTAGGATAACATGGCTTAATGTGAAAGTCAAGGGTAGACAACATATTTACTTTCATACATACAAAAAAAAGGCTTTTGTGTATTCCTGGGTGTTACGTATCCGGTCCATGAACTTCCGTCTGCTAGCCATCAGAGGTCACCCTTTCCATTTCATTGACTCTCGCACTACACACTGTTGCATATCACCCTGGACTACATATCCCATCATTCATTATACTGATTGCGCACAGCACTGATTGCACACAGCTGTATCATATCACTCACTCACTATTTAACACTCTATCCGTCTCCTATCAAACTGCCGAGTATTGGATAGTCGTGCCTTGTAGGTTCCTCTTAGTGTATGCGCTTATCGCCCGTAGTGATAGCTACTCTACCGAGTCCTCGTTCATTCCTAGTCCTAGCCTAGTTTTGCCATGTCTGTTTTCTTAGTCTTTGATCCTTGCCTGTTTACCTGGTTTATTCCTCTAGTCTCGCTCCTTTGATTCTGTTTGCCGATCGTTGATTTCCGCTAGCCTTAGGTTTAATCTTGTGTCTTGCCCACCATATACCTGTCTGCCATTATCTGACCCATGCCTGTTCTATGACCACGTCTCTGTCTTCTGTTAAGAATAAAGCTTGCACATGGATCCGCACGTCTCAAGTCTTGTCAGCCCCGTAACACTGGGTAGTTAAGTGAGAAATGGATGTCTTCACAAATTTAAAGTGGACAAAAAACTCATGGGCTGTTGAAACTTCAAGGAATAGTTCACCCAAAGGTGAACATTTTAATCATTTTCCAAAACTGTATTACTTTGTTTTTTGTGTGTAACACAAAAAAATATGTTTTGACAGTTTTGGTTGAATTACATTGACTGCTATTGTATTTTTATTGTTCATAACATGGTAGTCGAATAATCATCGAATAAAAATAAAAAAATCCACATTCAAATGCAAAATGTTGCATTTGAATTTAAAGGGGTCATATGATGCTGCTAAAAATAATATTTTGTGTATTTGGTGTAATGAAATGTGTTTATGTGGTTTAAGTTTAAAAAAACACATTATTTTCCACATACTGTACATTATTGTTTCTCTTCTATGCCCCGCCTTTCTGAAACGCATCGATTTTTACAAAGCTCATCAGTCTGAAAAAGCGAGGTGTGCTGTGATTGGCCAGCTATCCAGTGCGTTGTGATTGGCCGAATACCTCAAGCGTGAGACGGAAATGTTACGCCCCTGTATGTACTGTGGATCAGCCGAATGGCCGACACCAAGAGCTAAAAACCTGCCATA
>NW_015505659.1:422514-424764 GCF_001515645.1 Sinocyclocheilus grahami | reverse complement strand
TCGCTTTAAATATATAAAATATAAAAACTCTTTAAATATAAAAGACGTACTTACAGTCTTTGAGTCAGAACAGCCGGCATTGTAGTCTACTCTTCCAGGATCAGGAAACAGTCCTCCATAAAATGTGCTGCACACATCTGACTATTTGGGTTGAAGTGTTCTGTAACAGTGTTGTAAATACAACTTAAGCACTGATTTCTAGTCGTGCCCATTTTTGGAAGGCTAAACAAAGTAGTTTCACTTTCACAACGAAACAGCATCACACACGGCGGCCTACAGTGAGCAGAGGTTGGGGGCTAGCGTGAGGAACGGCCGGAGGGTTAGAGTAAGCAGAGGCGGGTGGGCTTGAGAATGACGCGGCCGGTGATTTCGACGAAGGAGCATCCGGAAGGACATGTGACGACTCCAGGCTGGGTGGCTGGGTCTTTGAGCATGACAATGATCCCAAACACACCGCCTGGGCAACGAAGGAGTGGCTTCGTAAGAAGTATTTCAAGGTCCTGGAGTGGCCTAGCCGGTCTCCAGATCTCAACCCCATAGAAAATCTTTGGAGGGAGTTGAAAATCCGTGTTGCCCAGCGACAGCCCCAAAACATTACTGCTCTAGAGGAGATCTGCATGGAGGAATGGGCCAAAATACCAGCAACAGTGTGTGAAAACCTTGTGAAGACTTACAGAAAACGTTTGACCTCTGTCATTGCCAACAAAGGGTATATAACAAAGTATTGAGATGAAATTTTGTTATTGACCAAATACTTATTTTCCACCATAATTTGCAAATAAATCCTTTAAAAATCCTACAATGTGATTTTCTGGATTTTTTTTTCTCATTTTGTCTCTCATAGTTGAGGTATACCTATGATGAAAATTACAGGCCTCTCTCATCTTTTTAAGTGGGAGAACTTGCACAATTGGTGGCTGACTAAATACTTTTTTTCCCCACTGTACATGCATGGTGCTGTTTTTTTCTAATTGTTTAAGCAACTTTATTAATTATATATGGTTTATAAACGTTATTTTAAACATTATGCACTTTTTTTCAAAGATAGTCGTGTTATTTTATTACGTTTTGAAGAAACGTGCATAATATTTTGCTTGATGCGCCCTCTTGTGGCCTCAGGAGAGAAGCCAAAAGCTTTTTCCTCCTAACTGAAATTATGCCTTTTAAATTAGAATATAATTCGAATTTTGATAATATTTAAATAAAAAATTCGAATTTAGTTTTTCAGTCATTTTGACAGCCCTAGAGTGAATTAGAGTTGCAAAAGGTGGAAAATTTCCAATCAATTTCCGGAAACTTTCCAGGAGTGTTTGGAAACTTTCTGAAAATTTTGGAATTTTTTCCGGAAATGTTCTGCCCCTTTGCAAGTACTTCATGATGATTTTCATTTCTGAACGTTACAGCTATATAATTGAAGTACTGCATGGAAAACTGGGAGAAAATGTATCTTAAGTTTGATTTACAGATTGATAATATTTAGGTCAAAGCTTGGTCATTTTAGTTTTTGTTCAATGCTAATGTTTTTAGAAGCAAGTAAGCTTATTCCTTGTCAAAACAGAATGGTGTCTTATATTTACTGTTAATGCGTTCATTTAATATTAGATTTTCAAAGCTATGGCCAGTTGGGCTGTCCACCTATAGTGTGAGAGGCATGCACTTCTAATCCTGACGCTCTCCAGTGGTCACTTTCAATGTGAACGTTTAGATATGACCAAGGACCATACCACAAAAACGTCTCTAGGTTACATATGTAACCATGGCTCCCAGAGAGAACGAAACGCTGCGTCGAGATTCGCTTTGGGAACGCCCTTGCGTGACCGCGTTCTGAAGCACGTGTCAAATCCGTTCAATGGAGCAGCGAGACGTCACGAGCAGGGTGACGTAAGCACCAGAAAGCATAAAAGTGCATCCGGTCGGGCGCCACCCAGCTTCGATGAATTCACGAAACGCTGCGTCGAGATTCGCTTTGGGAACGCCCTTGCGTGACCGCGTTCTGAAGCACGTGTCAAATCCGTTCAATGGAGCAGCGAGACGTCACGAGCAGGGTGACGTAAGCACCAGAAAGCATAAAAGTGCATCCGGTCGGGCGCCACCCAGCTTCGATGAATTCGCTCCTGCAGGGATGCAGGGAGTATGGCAAAGAGACGCAGCGTCTCGTTCCCTCGGGGAACCATGGTTACAGATGTAACCTAGAGATGTTCCCCTTCAGGAACTCGAGCTGCGTCGAGATTCGCTTTCGGAAAGAATACC